>NW_016164837.1:0-5616 GCF_001687245.7 Rhagoletis zephyria | reverse complement strand
AAAAAAAAAAAAAAAAAAAAAATCTGTCAATGTATGTCAATAGGAATGCAGTCTTTATCTCCTCACATCTTCATTATTTCATCCATTCTCTATTTTCTATACGGTCTTCTGCTTATTTTCGTATTTTCCTCATGGCAACTCCTACGGCCTTGAACAACATTTGCAGCCTGATTTTGTGTGGAAAATTTTCCATTGCCGCGTATTACAAAAAAAAAAAACAACACTAAAATTTAACTAAGAATTATGTGACTACAAGTTTTGCATGGGCAACGGCATAGCAACAGCGCCGCCAAAGCAACAGCAACAATGCCAACAAGAACAACAACCAGGTGCTTATTAAAATTATTGCGTGCCGTGGAATGTGCCACGCGCATTGGCCGCTTGGGCTGCTTGGGCTATTACCGCCACGCTGCAGCGCGCCTCCTCACGACCACCTCTAACTAACTGCCTACCTTAGCACCAAAGACGCAGCATAACGCAAGGTACTCGTGCAAAATGCCAAATACTTATTGCTCCGCGCGCACCACCTCAACACTCTCGATCGCTACGTACGTAGATGACTACTAGATCGCTAGTCGTCTGTCTGTCGTTTATTAGAAAATTCCGATGAACAAGTTTTCGATTTTTACCACAATAACAATAAAAGCAACAACACCTTACCAGCATCACTACTACTGTTGGCTTGCAGCCCAGTCGTTATTGCTATTTTTATTTTAATTTTTTTTTTTTGTATTTAGTTGGTTGCACCAACGGCTTTTGCTGTCAGCATTTTTTCAACTTTGTTGCAACACGCTGACAATGTCGCCACGATTGGGCGCTATTTGCTGTTTTCCACTTGCCATTTGCCATTCCGTGCTATGCACTGTGCGCTTGTGGCGATGATTGAGGATCGGAAAAACAAGTGCAATATTTTAATTACGAGCATAACTTGTTGCAGCAGCAACCACAGCAACAGCAACAACAACAACAACAACAGCAGCAGCAGCATAAATGAGAGCAAAGAGCTTCGCTAACTGGCAACTGGGGAATGCCGTGGCGTTACAAAGTCAAAAGACTGGCAGTACGATGCGAAAATGCAGAAACCAAAACAAAAAGAAAAATGAAAATATAATAACAAAAATAATGTGTAATCACAGTACGTACATATGTATGTATGCACTTATGTATATAACTAGTTATGTATACATACATTCACACACTATGTGCTGCTGCCATACGATAGAACAAAAGCAAAGGCAACTAGAACAAAAAGTAACAATAAAATCGGCTTTGGTATTTAATCGCAAAATATTTGTAGTATTTTATTTATAAATTGAAAACAACAATTATTTTTTATTTTTACCTAAATAATCGGCAAATAACAGTTAATTTTGAATTTTACCTAAATAATCGGCAATTAACAGTTATTTTTGATTTTTATCTAAATAATCTGCAAATAACAGTTATTTTTGATTTTTAAATTGTATATGTCTTAGATAACAGTTATAGAAGACTTTTATTTATAAAAGTAACAAATAAAATTCAGTCACTGACCTTTATTTTTTGAATCAGACTTATAAAAGTCATTTGTATAAGTCAAAGTAAACGTTTGTTTCACAACACGTTCTTAACTGCTGCAAAAAATGTTAATGACTTTTATATAAATGATTTAAAAAATAAAAATCGTTGACTGATTTTTATTGATGACTTTTATAAATAAAATAAAATAATATAATGATTTAAAAAATAAAAGCCGTTGAGTGATTTTTATTGTTGACTTTTAAAAATAAGTAAGAGAAAATAATTTTTTTTTTTTGTAATTTTTTATAAAAATAAGGTGAGTTGAGATGAGCGAGGTGAGTTGAGGTTAGATAAGTCGAGCTGAGTTGAGGTAAGGTGAGTTGGGGTCACTTCCTTCATCATCCTTTTCGGCATCTTAATCATCTTCAATCTTAAACTCCGATCCGATCATTGGATCATGAAAAAATTAACGGTATACTTAAATTTTTATTTGAGAATGGAAGTCGGTTTTATTTTTTGCTTAAAAATTCTTTGCTTGCTTAAAAATTCTCTGAAAATTTTAGCCCTTAATATTAATATTCAGTGCTCGAGCAAGGCGTGCAAAGGTTTCCCGTTTAAAATACCCGAAGGCTTTGATTTTTTTTTTAATTCTACAGCTCAGAGGCATTTTATGGTATAATCTTGGTCAGCGGTAGGGTTTCTTCAGAATTGAATGCTCTACAAGAGCTTCCAATGCGGCATAACCCTAACTCCCACCAGCAACACAGCACGGCTCACGGGGAGGGAGGTCCGAGTGACATTTGTTCCAAAAGCAGGGATGCTAATCCTCCCCAAAGGATCTTAAACCATTTGAAAGACTTATTGAATTATTCGTAAGGAAGAGTATTTGCATCTACATAATGGACAAGACAGCTGTATGCGCAGGGTTCGTGATTAAAAGAAACTCAAGTGGAAATCTGCGCGAAAGGGTCTTATCACTCCTTCTGTAGCTCTTGGTTTTAAATTAGCGATTGGAAAGGTGTAAAGTTAGGAGAATGAGCTGATTTAACCGGCAATGAACATTGTTTCCTAGTGGGTCTACTAAAATGGGCTGCCCGCGGACGGCGTAACGGAATCAAGACCGACTTGGTTGTATAAACTGACGTCATTCTGGGATGTAAGTCTTAAGACATCTATAAATTTTCCTACTATAGAAGATTGGGAAGGCGGCCTACTGTCAGAAATGATGCTATTTCCATCGACACCGATGGCTCAAAAATGGAAAAAGGAGTCGGCCCGGGTCTATAAGCCAAAGAACTTCAGACAAGGCAATCATATCGCCTGCCTTATAACTGCTTTGTATTGCAGGCGGAGATTCTTTCCATAGGCAAGGCGGCTTTTCTCATACGGAATACTTATTAAGTTTATTTTGGAAAACGTCACTATATTCGTTGACAGTCAGGTGGAATTGGAAACATTGGGTTCCAAGTCGAAAGTAGTTCGGAAATGTCGGAAATGTACTGGCTTCACTGAGTCACATATAAACATCTCTCTGCTGGATTGCTGGACATAACAACATTGAAGGGAACGAACTAGCCGGAAATACTAATTACATCATTCGTGAGGACTGCGAAACCTCAAGATCCTTATGGCCGAGACTCAATAACAGACGCACTGAAGAATTATTGACGTTAAACAAATCTGTAGTACGGACTCGCACTGGCGCCATCATAGCGCACTGTGCCATAGCACCAATGCCTATCGATGGCGTATACCAACAAGCGTCCTCTGCCGAAATTGTCGGAATGAGAAAGGACCGCCTCCAGGCAGGGCGTCTAACGCATTTGGGATCACACTTTTTGGGAGAAATAGCGAAGGTGCAAATATCAGAGCTCTACAGCTTCATCCGGTAAGTAAATGGACAAAATGGAACAACTTCGGTTAAAAGGATGCGAGGAGGGCAAGCCTGCCTTCGAGAGGTAGTACGCGTCGTTGGTACGCGCTTTTCTTACCTCACCTAACATAACTTAAAACAGATTAAAGAGGGCAACACGAAAGCAGTACAATGGGCGCGGCATAGAGTCTGAGTGCTGTTTTATGCATGGACCGCTAATCGATCCATACCAAAATCACCCAAAAAATAAGTAAACAAAAATACTTGACAAAATATTGCGCCGAACGAAAAGCAATAACAAAAACAAGTGACGCAAAAAATGGCACTTAAACAAAATTAAAGAAGAAGAAGAAGAAAACGGAGAGAAAACAAGTTAAATATATTTATTTGATTGCTATTTATTATTGTTTTTGTTTATCAAGCAATGATGGGTGCGTATTTTTTGTTTTTGTTGTTGTGGTTCTTGTTCCAAGCGGTTTTGATTCAAGCGCTGGCCTGGTATTTGCATTTAAATTTTTTTTTTTACATTATCTTGTTTGTTTTCGGTTTTATTTAAAAAATGTTTGCTTCTAATGCCATTAGTAGATTTCTTTAATTCTACTACTTTTGGCTTTTTTTCTTTTATGAATTTTAAAAGTGGAGTTTAGTTAGTTTGCTTATATTATTTAATTTTTTTTTTTAATTTCCTTTTTTTCTTTTTCGCGCGTTTTGGACAAGTTGCTTTGTTGTGTTGTTGGTTTGCCTTGTCGTCGTTGGATTGCCTTGTCGTTGGACTGCTCACGCACACATTCTCATCAATATTTGTGTATAAAACGCAAACGCGCACACATACTACATATGTACATACATACATNTCTTTAATTCTACTACTTTTGGCTTTTTTTCTTTTATGAATTTTAAAAGTTTTTTTCAATTTCCTTTTTTTCTTTTTCGCGCGTTTTGGACAAGTTGCTTTGTCGTTGGTTTGCCTTGTCGTCGTTGGTTTGCCTTGTCGTTGGATTGCCTTGTCGTTGGACTGCTCACGCACACATTCTCATCAATATTTGTGTACAAAACGCAAACGCGCACACATACTACATACATACATACACATCTGTATGTTTGGCATTCGCGTACGTTCGTCGCTTTAACCTGCTTGCTGCTAAGCAAATAAACAAAGCGGAAAATCAACTTTTTTTTAATTAATGCCTTAATTTAATTATCTTTTTATGCTTTCGTTGCGCATTTTAGCAAAAAAGGAGATCTTGGTTTTGCATACATCTTTTTCACTTTTCCAATGATCTATGTAATTTTTTCCATGGTAAAATTTATACTTTTATCACATTTTTTGTTGTTTAAAAGTATGTATGAAATACATACGTTTTCAATCGGCAATTTTTTTTTAATGAAAATATTGTTATTAACATTTGATTTTTGGTAATAATAGTTGTTTATGCAATTTTTTTTTTTTTAATTTGTTTATAAAAGTAGGAGACACATTTTCAATGCAGTTACGCTAAATCTTTTTGTTTGAACCACATACTTTAATTAAAATTAATTTTTTGTTTAAAATATTTTTCTATTTTTTATATATTTTTTTATTTGTTAAAAGAATACTTCGTTTGACGACTTTTTGTCACCTAATTTCTTTGATTAAAATTATTGTACCTTAAAATTTAAAGTTTTGTTTTGTTTTCACTTATTTAATGAAAAAAACTATTTTATAATTACGTTTGGTAAAAGTAGAAAAGGCATTTTCAATGCGCAATAACATTATACTTTTTTTAATTATTTCTATTAGAATATACTTTTTGCTAAAAATTGATATTGTTACATGTTATTTTTTTTTTATTGAAAATATTTTTTCATAAAAAGCAATGCAGTTTAAAAAGTATTTTGTAAATTATTTCTTTTATTAATATTTTTGTTTCTTTTTTTAATTTAAATTAAAGTTTTTTAACAGTTTGTTTATTTTTTATAAAAAATTATATTTTATGCAAGATATTTATTTAAGCGTTTAAGAGTGGGAGAAAGATCATAAACGTATGAATTTTTTTAAAAAGACATTTTAATTAAAATTTATTTCTTAAGAATTCGTTAAAATTTATTTTTTAAATTATTATTTTTTTTTAATATTTGTTTTTAAAAATAATACATTTAAATAAGTTTTTTTAATAATTCCTTTTACTAAAAATAAGTTTTTTATGAAACTAATATTTGTTTTTAATTTTTGTTTTACTTTTGGTTTTACATATATTTTTTTT
>NW_016164836.1:22468-29871 GCF_001687245.7 Rhagoletis zephyria | reverse complement strand
TGCGATTATACACTGACTATGAAAGTATTTCAGCCACTCTGTAAAACAGCTATATCGGGTTTTTTCGTAACTTTACATATCGACGGCTACCTCAGCAAATTTTTCTAGAACGCCCTATTTCAGAATTTGGTTAAAGGATGCCCTATCTCGGAATTTGATTGAAGAACGTCCAACTCAGAATTTGGTTGAAGAACGTCTTAACTCAGAATTTGATTGAACAACGTCTTAACTCAGCAAATGGTTTAAGAACGTCAAATCTCAAGTAAATTCAATGTATCGTCAGCTGAGAGAGGGCCTTTTTGTACCATTTACTAAGCATTCTTCAACCAAATTCTGAGAAAGCGCGTTTTTCAATTGAATTGTGAGATAGGGTGTTCTTTGATCAAATTCTGAAGTAGGGCTTCTCCAGCCATTTTCAGCCACCGATGTAGTTTATTCTGAAAACGGCACGGTAATTAACAGTAAGAAACTTAAAAATACTCTTGCAAAGTTTATTAGATATAAAGAGCGTGTCAGACGTGGCAATGCAATATATGTATTTCGAAAAGGCCGTAAGATTTAGAAATTTCAGAAAGCAGTTGAGCAGTCACGCCTTGCATGTAAAGCAGCTGTTAGACGTGGCAAGTGCAAGTCTGTCAAACTCAAGAATTTCCAAAAGAGATTGCAGGAGCAGTTACACCTTGCACGTAAAGTGGCTTTCGAAAGCAGTTTTTATTTCTCCAATACTACTTTTTGTCTGTTAACGCGACGAATGCAGACAAGTCCACTTTCAACTATGTTACCAGACATTTTTATGCTTATAACAAAATTGATGACATGAAAAATTTACTAAACCTGTTAAAATGTACAAAAAGCAGTCCCAAAATGTCTAATACATTAATACTAAAATACTCCACATGAGTAGAATAAATTAGTTACACATATTTTAATCAATATTTTTAGAATTGTATACAATTTCGCCAAGAAACGCGTCACACGGCAAAAATTAAAGTTGCTGGTGCAGCACGAGCAAGTTGAAATATAGGGCCTGTTCGAGGCACGTAATAAAAGCGGCATTACTGCCGTACTAATTAAAAATGGCAACATTGTTGCAAATGCCCAGCTGATAATACATTGCTAGAAATTCACACAGAACGTGATACTTTAACAATTCGCGCAACACTGCGGTTGTGATTGCTACTCGAACAAACCCATATTTACGAAATCGATTTGCGCTGTCTCTTTTGAAGTCACATCTTGCAACTTTTATCTCTGAAGCTGATTTCCGAAATGTGACAGAAAGGTCTTTCTGGCTGTTCACACAGAAATATAATTTCCATTTCTCAATTTAACAGCAATTGCGCGGAAAAGTTGGAAATATTGCCACGTCCGACACGCTCTTTAGTTTTCTTCAAAATTAAGTATAATGGTAATTTTCATACTGCCATTCACCATTTATAATCCGAACACTCCTGTAATCCGCGCGGCCTCCGGATTCTGTCTGAGGATTAGCGAGATTTAGAAATAAATTTGAAGATTTTTTTTTTTTTGTTTTAACTATATTGACGTAATTAAGGGAGAACTTTAGAAAGTTACGTACATATGTATGTACATGTGAAAACAGTGGACTACTAATGTGTTTGAATAAGTGAATATGTACATATGTATTAGGGTGCCCATCGAAAATGTTTTTTTTTTTTTTGGAAATTTCAAGATCCTACCCCCTAATTTTAAACATTTTTATGAGAAATATTATTGCGTATTTTTATAGATTTTTTAAAGGTCATTTAGAGGTCGCGACGTGACGATTTAGGTCAGAAAATAGGATTTAGTGGATTTATGAGTTTTTGAATGACTATTTTTGATCCGATTTCAAAGATCGAATGTGAAAAAAGGACATATTGGCCTTTAAAATGGTATATAACGATCCATTCTCGGACTTGGGTGGTTGGTATTTCTTGTTGGGTAAAAACACCCATATTTCTCCGGTAAATAAACCATACAAATTCAAGGCCGTATTTAAGAAAAGCCCGCATCAAATCGAATCAAAAATAGTCATTCAAAAACTTATAAATCTACTAAGTCGTATTTTCAGACCTAAATCGGCAGGTCGCGACCTCTAAATGACCTTTAAAAAATCTATAAAAATAGGCAATGATATTTCTCATAAAAACGAATAAAATTTGGGGGTAGGGTCTTAAAATTTCAAAAAAAAAAAAAACGCATTTGCGATGGGCCCCCTAATATGTATATATTTTTGCAGTTTGGTCAGAACTCTCGCGTACAAATAAAAATACAATGCAGCTTTGCTCAAACGACGGTCAAAATACCGAAAACGAATAAAAAAAAATTACAGAATATATATATGTAGATAATAAAGTACAAATATCATTAAAAGCAAAAAAAAAAACAGAAATAAAACTGGGAAACCTACCTAAAGCTACTAAAACACGAAAAAAATCAGTGCCCCGCTAAAACGACGGCCTGCCCGAACACATCCACGATTACTTCACTAACGAGGAGCACGACGAGGCGAAAACTCCACCGCAACCGACAATCCCCACACTCGTCAGAGTGTTGCGGTGAAAAATGTCAACATTCTTAAACAACTTCTTCCCAGCTGGTAAGTGTGCTTAATCAGGGATCACACGATTTGTACATTTGGCAGTCACAGAGAGGTGTTGTCGAGAAAATTTTATTGAGAATGAGTTCAGCTCAATAACAACTTTCCAAACAACACTACTCTGTAACGGTGAAAATGGACAAATCTGTATGAATCAGAGACATAACTATTATAAGAGAAAAGATTAAAAGTCAATCAATAATCATTATATTTAGATAAATATTTTTCGAGACTCATCTATAATTATTATTCAATGACTTATATTATAAAAGACTAATCGCGGGAACTCGGGTTGTGACAACGCCATCGCGAAAATCCCTGGATCGGAAAAAGCCGAAAAATTAACATCCCTAATGTACATAGATAAAGACATGATGAAATCAAAGTTAAAGAGCGAGTTGGAAACGCTTAAACGTCTTGTCTTGCAGTTTTTATTTTGGCTGACAGCAACTTCTTTCCAATCTTACAATATACATATCTGTGGTCATAAGCAATAACCGCCTAAGTCGTCTATAACTTTTTAAATAGTCTAGCTGGCGAGATGTGGACTTCACATACATATGGAATAGTAGTTGCAGAATACGATAGCATATATAACTCAATTCTTTCTTAAGTCGACGTAGGCAGTTATTGGTTATGACCACAGATATTTGTGTACGAGAACCTAAGTAACGCCGTTTTATAATTCGCCTCCACGCTAAATACGCCGCGTTTTAAATGGGTTTTTTTTTGTTGTTGTATCCAGAAGCGAATTAAAGCTCTATACAAAATTGTACAAATGAGTAATAAAGTCATAAGTTGAAATTACGACCTCTTGAATTAAAAATGTATATATGATGGCCACACTGATTCTGGATCACATGGGAATTATTCGATCAACAATTATTGTGGCAGTGTTACCCTTTATGAAAGAGCATCACGTTCTACGCGAAAATTTAGGCGATTCTGTCAACATCAAGCGTTCCAGGGGAAAAAATTTTACAATCATCACTAGCAAATAAAACCCGGTAACAAAAGGTATGATTGAAATTAAATGCCGTTCTCGAAGTTTTGTTCTCAACAACGCATAAAAATCCAAACCGAAATGATAACAAAACCTTGTGGAACGTTCCCAAAAAGAACAAAATGCGAACAAAAGTCTCCGGAACTTTTTGGGAAATGCTCAAATCGGGATCAAAAGTCTAAGGAACTTTCTCTCGAAGAACCATTTGGAAACTAAGTTCTCAGGAACTTTCTGACAGAACGAAAAGGAAAAATCACAAAGGAAATGTGCATATAACATAAACATTCGCAATCGCCTTGATTGTCAATTTTGGTTGAATGCATACAATTTGGTCATTCAGTACTACTCTGAAAAATATGCCTTGACACTAGAACAAAATTGTTTATAGTAGAAAATGTCGTTTTGCTTCTGCTTCTCTACTACTATAACGTCCGTCAAGTTAGCACTACACTTTTCGAAATTGGAAAAGTTAACTATGACATTAATTGTAGTGTTCAGGTTTTTTCGACTTAGGCGGTTATTGCTTATGACCACAGATATGTATATAACGCGCTCTTTAACTTTGATTTCATCATGTCTTTATCTATGTACATTAGGGATGTTAATTTTTCGGCTTTTTCCGATCCCGAGATTTTCGGGATGGCGTTGTCACAATCCCGAGATCCCGAGATTAGTCCCTGGATTTAGATATTCATTACTTTTCAACAACTTGAATCGAAATAATTGCTTATATATTGTTTGAGAAGCTCTCCTACCATGAAATAAATAATAAATAAATGGGGGGGAAACCATGGTATAATAATTACAGGTATTGTTTTCCCAGAGAGCGCATATTACGATCTGCCTTATTTAAAAAACATCATTGCTGCCCATACTAAAACGTTTACTGCTGGAAATATCCCTTTTTTCCATACGCCATACACAATAGGGCTGTTCGCGATTCGGTGCATAAGAGCTGACGAATTTATGCAATTGCAGAAATATGCCATGGATTGTGAGCGACCTTTATTAAACTGTCATGGTAAAGCTTTTGCAAAACAATTTTTGTGCATCAGCTTTGGTTTTGTTTATGAATGCAATGCATAGCATTTTTATGCTATGGATTTTCGGTATTGCAAATTTGCCAAGCCATGACAAATGCAAATGCGTGTATTTTGTTTGTGTATTGCAAATAATTTGCAATGTAATGATGCTAGGCCATTTGCACCAGATCGCGAATAGCCCTCATATATGTTCACGTATTTCTTTAACAAACCATCTTACAGAGAACTTATAGCCCAGCAAAATTAGACTTTTTCTTAAAAAAAATTTGTAACAGCTTTCATTGAAAAGCAAAAAACGTTGCCCGTGGATTAGGCCTACTGGGGAAACCACGATAACAAAAACGCGCCGAAAAACTATACTTCAGCGGTGGTGTGGAAATGAGTTTTACGACGCATCCCGTACATCGCTATGTTTATCGCTTTCCCGACCGTGATCTAAGCGTCGTACAAAACAAATGTAGGTACAAAAGATGTGGGGAATGAAATTCTCTACATCTTTGGAATTTCAATATGCTATGTATTTTCAACAGAAATTCTCACAAAATGGCGTGACAATGTACATTTTTTTTGCAGTTTTCGTTAATTTTTTACAATAAATATGCCAATTTTAAAAAACCTTCTATATAAGAAATGTGGGAAATTAAATTCTCTACATATTTGTGTTTAACCATTTTTTACGAAAAATTCAAAATAAGCCTGCAAATCGCAAAAAACCCAAAAAAAACTTAAATCAAAGATGGTGGAATGTTGCCAAATGAAATTCAGGGACAAGACTGTGGATCCAGGATCTACGAGTCAAATAGAAGTAAACTGCATCAAAAATTCGCTGTTACAATTTTTTATTTTTTTTTTCAAATTTCCTACCAACTGAATCTAATTTTACTGGACTGTTATTCAATTTGCAAAAGCCGGAAAAAAATTGCTTGTAAACAAATTCAAAATTTGTATGGCCCACTTAATTTCAAACGTTTTTTTTTTGTTTTGAAAAATTATAAAAATTAAATTGAGCGAACAAAAAGTAAAAGAATCAACATTGAACTGCGTCAAAATGAAAATAAGGGAGCGCGAATTTCGACCTACTTTTTTATTTAAAGTGGCGTTTTTATTTTTTCTCTCTGACCGCAGGATTTATTTTAAAGGACTTTGTAATTTCAAAGATATGATTAATTCCAAAAATTATTAAAAAATTCAATGCAATGTAGAATAAAAATATGGGTAACAAATGCAATAGGAAATTTCTTTGGAATTTAAAAATTTAAATTTTTTGGATTCACCAGGACGAATTGGTAATTTTTAAGCTGACAAAGTTAGAAGAACGAAATGCGAACAAATATTGCGAAATTTCAATTTTTTAACGACCTTTAATTTTTTATAACCAACTGCTAAGTTTAATTATTATTTGTGCCTGAGAAAACATCCATATCTACAATATTAACTAGTAGATTGTGCTAACTAAAGTAAGATATGAAATGTTTATTTCAATATTATTAATATTTCTGGAAAAAACCGTATCAATGGTAGCCGCTCCTTTGGCTGTTGGATCATTTCTACCATTAATCACTTCCAGTAAACATTTTTCTTTAAAAAATTTTGCCAGTTCATCAGCTTTGGCCAACGAAAAGTTGACGTTGAAATCTTCTGCAAGAATTGCAGGCAGATCATAACGGTCTACTTACCTTTATCTTAATATTTATCATTCATCTCCTTCTTCTTCTTCATCTTCATCTTCACCTTCGTCTTTATCTTTATCTTTAGCTTCATCTTCATCTTCATCCTCATCTTCATCTTTATTCAAAACCATTTCTTTTGATACCCATATTGGGACACTTTATTTATTTTAATAAATAATTTGGATTTTGATTTTCATATATATGGCAACCCTTTAAAAAATTAAAATCATATTAAGCATCTACACATCAGGCCCTTTCATTTGACACCTCATTTTTGAAAATCGGACGAACGATACAGATTTTATGACTTGGTGTTAAATATTTAACGCAACCCTCTGCGGCAGAGAAATTTTGAATTCGATTTTCTAACATGTGGCAACTCCTTTCATGGAACTAAAGCTAAAGTCCAGGGTCCCGGGATCCCGGGATTAACATTCCTAATGTACATACATTGTTTTTTATGTATGTATGTATTTCGCACTTCTTCAATTTCGACTTCATATGGAAACTGAAGTATGTACGCTAATTCTCAAGTTTTTGGTCCTATGTTCGTAGGTGCGTTTTAGAAAGTGTTTTCTCTCTTTCATCTTTTAAATATTAACGCATACGCATATGTATGTATGTATGTATGTATGTATGTACAAAGTATTGAGTGGGGCGGTAAGTTGGCCCTAAATATTTTGGGCTATGAAATTTGTAAATCATTTAATACCTGCCAGTTAGGTAGATCCATCGACGTGCAGCCGAAACGCAATTGTGTCACTTGTTCAGTGACGTGTAGGCGTCGACGAACGTGCTCAGTGATATATGTATATATATATATATATGTATGAATTGATGTAGATAAAATTGCGAGTGCACTCATTCGCAAGCGTATATATGTATGTATACATATTTCCAAAAAGTTGCCTCGTTTACATTATATGTGTGTACATATCACTTTTTTTATGAAACTTGTTTCTTTTTTCTTCGCTTCTGCATCAAGCAACTTCGGTTGTTACGATTTGGTTCAACTGTTTCTCGGCCAGTTTATATTTACACTTACCCAGTTGGAAAATTGCACAGCACTAATAGGAGTTGCATAT
>NW_016164836.1:16783-22420 GCF_001687245.7 Rhagoletis zephyria | reverse complement strand
AAAAGGAGTTGCCTATACGCCGCTATGTCTGAATTTGGCATCCCCTCAAAACTCATACGGCTGTGTAAAATGACGTTGAGCAATACCACCAGCTCCGTCAGAATTGGGAAAGACCTCTCCGAGCCGTTCGCCACAAAACGGGGTTTCAGACAGGGCGACTCCCTCTTATCGAAAAATAAAAAACAAAACATTTATTTTAGAAATGTTTATTTTACAAGTAAAAAGAGAAGAACTAATATAAACTAGTTTCATTATTTTAAAAATTTCTACTTTGAATCTTTGACTACTTTCTCCTTTCGAGTTTGTAACTCACAAAACTTTATACTCTATAGTTGTAAGTAACATTGAACCACAATAAGCATTTTTAATTTTTCTGGCAGCATTTTTATTAGATTTTCGCGAAGAAAAGCCTTGAATGTACTAAACGTGCGCTGGCGTGAGTTGATACAAGTGGCCCCTAATTTAAATATGGAACGTATAAAACTTTCATATTATCAGGAACAAGGCATTTTTCCTTGCCCTTTACAATTCGGAGTTAGAAAAGGAAAAAAGGCAACTATCTTAAAAAGGGCAAAAAATGATGTATTTCTAAATTTTTATATAATGTTAGCTAGTCAGTAAAAACTTATTGTTTCATTGACTTAATGAAGAAAGAAAGAACCCAATACGCATGGTCGTTAAAATTTAGCTTGGAAACCGTGAATAAGCAAAATGTGCAATTCCAAGCAAAAGCTAAAATTTTGGGCCTTGCTCCTAACTAAGGATACTTGGCTGGCCTGACTAAAATACATATAGACAAAGTATAAACGTTACATAGGGGGAGCAGAATCGTCACGCATGGATAATACCGTTTTGACATTAGGGGTATTCTCTGAGTCTTGCAAAGCCCTTGCATGGTTCACAGATTGCACGGATTGCACGGTAAAAACCGGTTTTCGTATGGGACAGCTTTGCAAACCGTGCAATCCGTGCACCGTGCAAGGGCTTTGCAAGACTCAGAGAATACCCCTATTATTTTTTTTTTTGTTTTATGCACCCGCTAAATCGCGCTACTTTCTATAACTTTCTTATTTGATATCCCATTTTTAAAATATTTATGTCGTGGAAAAGGTTTCGCTCAGGACTATTAAACAATGAAGAAGAGATCGCAGCTGTAAAAAATGATTTTTGAACCGAAGAATCTGTTCAGCAACAAGCTACCCACAAATCGGGATGTAACACAATATTATTTTTTTTTTTTTTAAACAGAAAAGCATTGCAAATGTGCCCAAAACGCGCAAATTAATTCTATACTCACCCGAGTTAATTAAAAAAACTTATTTGAATGAGAGCGAATTCTTAGAAATAAAGTTACTGGAGAGTTGCTGGCAAGTTACTGAATAATTTGTAGACAAACACAACTAATTATTCTTCAGAGCGCAAAAGTTAGCAATTGCTAAGTGGCGGGTTTTGCCGGATTTTAAAAACATTATAACTTTTTTGTTTGTGAATAAAGCATAAAAAAAATGTTTACTCCCAAAATTTTTTCTCGGCATAAGTATTCAAATAAAATTGATACACGCTAAACTTTTTTCGTGATACGCCTTAATGTACATACATACATACACATATATGTCTTTTTCATCATTCTCATGTCACATAATTTTAAAAACAAAGGAAAATTCTGTGTTTGTAAGGGCCAAATTAGAGTTGCCATAGCCATAACGCCATAGCCATAACGTAGAAAAATACTTCCGAGCTGCTTATGGGTTATGGCGAAAAACTAATATTAAATAGATACCTACGGATACGGTTATGGCTCTGGCGTTATAGTATGGCACCAATATACATTTACCTAGCTGCGCATACGTTTTATCGGAATATTTAATTGCTATGGTTATGGTTATGGCTATGGTGGTATGGCACCACTAATTCAGCCTTTACTCGACGTACATTTCCTTTTATTCTCAAATACAAAACTGAAACAACTGAATTAAACAGCAAAAGTAGGTGATTGTTATTTATATAGGGCCACTAGTATTGTTTCAAGTGTTTGCTACTGAACGCGTAGTAAGTTTAAATATATCAATGTAAACAAGTAATTTTTTAAGCAAAAAACATAGCCGCTTCAGTTCTCATATAAACATTTAGGATTATCGTTAATTTCTTCATGGTCCAATGTCGGGATCTAAATCAAATTAGTATGTGACAACCCTTGAGGCCCCACCTTTTCGATAGAATCATCGAAATCGGTTAACGTGGTCCAAAGTTATACAGTTATAGATAAAAAAAAATATTTTGACGAATTAATAGCCTTCTCCTATTTTTAAGTCGGTTAATAAGCAGTTGATTATTCGAAATGGAAAAATATTATAAAACCGTATGCCCTAGTGTGATCCTCTAGAGCTCCCCAAATTCTACTCCGCTTTTGTCGAGAAAATTGCTCCTAACATTTATCAGTTAGCAGCGACGTTCAAAGTGCTTTTTCGCTTAGCGTATTTTTCGTATAAAAACTCTAAACTTTCATTTAGAGTCCAACCGATGAATCGGCCGTTTTTGGCTGATTCTTGAATGAGATATTGTTATTTAGTTATTTGATTATGTTTTTTGTCTTTTGTTATTATAAAAATTTATAAAAGCTTTTGTTCTTGAAATGAAATTATATTCACATATATATGAATTAAATTAGTTTCAAGAACAAATGCTTTTATTAACTTTTATAATTACAAAAGAAAAACATAATCAAATAACTAAATAACATAACCTCAGTCAAGAATCGGCCAAAAACGGCCTATGTCGATTTTTTTTTGGCCTATACTAGCCCTGGCATCGGCCGATTAATCGATCGGACTCTACTTTCATTTTTGTACAGCCAATTTCTCATGCTATTTATTTAAATTTTTCTGTAGCCAGACAATCCGCTTCAGAAACATATTTAGCTCGTACCTTAATTGTAAACATTCTTATTTATAGATTTTTCTTTTTATTTGAATACTAGTTTTGTACTTATTCTTAATGCTTCACTAACAATATATCGTAAGCGTCTTTTTCTTAATTTTTGTTGCATATTTAACAATTCTTTGTCTTTCTTTCAGATACAGCTGCAATGGATCCTCTGTTTTATCCGCCTTCGAACGGTATTCCTTCAGAAAGTAAACTTGCAACATACATGGTAATTTATATTATTTAACTATATGTAGTATATGATTTAGTTTCTTGAACAAATTACTGAAGTTCTAAGCAAAATATTGATTTCGTTTTTGAATTCGCTAAAAGTCAAAATAATACAACGGCTCAGTAAGTTAAGTTCGTTTGATCTCTCAACCCCAGCAGAGCAGACTGGGTAAATAATACTCAATATTTTACAGGTAGCCTTACCTGTTGTATTAGATAAAGTTTCTATGAATTTCTTAATGTGGCAATGTGACCATTTCACCGTATTCTACTGTACATTTTTGTGTGTACCTGTGAGTTTTGTACTGCTCTAAGGTTTGTTTATAGGAAATTTCGAAGTAATTTGTGATTGTGTTTGAGATTTGAGATTTGAAACCGAAAATTTAATTGTATTGGAAAATACAGTATTTTAAATTGTCCTCTCTTAAGCCATATTTCCAGTGGGCATTGAAATGATAAAAAATTAAATCATAAAGTGGTGTCGGTACTTTAATTTCAATAATCGTTGTTATAATCAATTTTCTCATAATAATTTCTAAATGGAATACAATTTGTTTCACTTTTGTTCTTACAATACTTGGGGAAAATTCGTCATTATTATACCTTATTTATGGCGGTCGTACTGTATAAAAACAGCAGTTGGTTAATCGAATTTGTGGTATCGAACTTAAGGCCCTGGCACATACAGCTTTCGTGCTGCTTTGGCGTTGGTTGGTGCTTTGACAGCTAAGATAAATACATACTTACGTTTATATGAAGCAGTTCTCATAGGCAACGCTGACGCCACAAAAACACGAACGCTAGTTAATTCTTGCCGGTTTGCGCGCGTTGACACTCCCTTAATGTAATTATTCACTTTTTACTAACAAACACACAAAAGCGTGTAAAGAAAAAACGAATAAGGGTCGCGACGACCAAATGCTTCCATTTTAAAAATGTTTGAATGTTTTTAAATCGTAAAATTCAAATTCAAAAACTAAACACATTTGCTGTCAGAGCATTCATTGTAGCAAACACTTGCGCTACTTGCGTTGCTGTCAAAATGAAACAACGCCAAAGCGACGCGAAAGCTGTATGTGACAGAGCTTTTAAAGTATCTTCCCAAAGCGTTAAAAAAAAAGTTGCGAAACACAAGAAGGCGGGAAAAAATTAGCCCAATTCTGATAAGAATAATTTTTGGAGGTTTTTAGCCAAAAGATACGGTTGTATCCACATAATTAGGGATACGTCTAGAAATCGATATACATATGTAAGGGTTAACCCGTTTAAGAATATGAATGCTAAGTTTCGAGCAGATTTACTTGTATTTGTTATCTTGGCATACCAACATTTTTCCCGTATAAATACATAATTTGATGTAATTATGGAAAAATCATCACTTTTCATTACGATAAAGTGACTTATGGCACTTTCAAAATAAAGTGTTTAGAAAAATTACTAACATACATACGTAAATTTTGTCCTATGGATTTTACTGAAGTGATGTTTGGAAAGGACAGTGATTTACTAAAAATTGATGAACAATTTGCTTATACATACATATCGTCGATGTTTTTGCAAAATCGCCCATCGACCAGTTGCAAACCCGCCTAAATCGCCGTTGTGGCAAAAATGAGATTTGGTAACCCTGAACTCCAGGCATCGAGATTTATGCATAAAAATCATTATTATCAGATTTGTAAAATAATAGCTAGAGAAAATACCGCCTATCAAGGCAATGCCTTCAAAGAATAAACCGTTTGTTTTTCGCTCTCCTGTAAAATTTGAGTGCCGTAAGATAGGCGGTGCGGTTTTGCAATTGAGCTATGGGCGGTTTTTCAAAAAGTTGAGATGTGAACCATAATAGGGGTCATAGTAAAACTGCGTTTTAGGTAGGGACCGTAACCGTTATGATTTTTATAATAAAAATCATAAATTAATCGCTGCTTTGTTATTTTTATTTTTTTCGATAATTTTTTATCGTTATTTTATGATTTTTATTTTTTGATCATTTTTAATCGTTATTATGTCATTTTTCTTTTTTTGAACTTCTTTAATCGTTATATTATGATTTTTATTTTTGCGATCAAAAATAACAGTTATTCTTAGTTCTTTTATAAGGTGTTAATCGAATGTGTACAGATTTGACTTGAAAACAATTTTCACAAGTACCTAAAGGNTTTTTTTTTGTATTATATAACTAGGAAGTTTTGATGTTATTAAAATGTTAAAATATTAGTTATTATTTGCTCCATATGCAAGTGATCGGTATTTTCATCGCACACGCGTCATCATGTTCTGCACGACTGCATCATCGACATTACGCGATGCGCACCACTATTTACTTTGTTTTGCACTCTTCAATATTTTTCACTGTTTCACCTGTTTTCTGCAAGATTTATTTTACAATTGACCAATATTCCCCAATAGGACGTGGCTCTGGGCTATTGGGTGGATTGCAGTCGTGAGGTACAAAATTGATGTTATTTGCATTATACCACGGCA
>NW_016164836.1:0-11878 GCF_001687245.7 Rhagoletis zephyria | reverse complement strand
ATACAATGTATATTTTCCAACGAAAATTTTTTCGATTATCACAGAAAAAGTTGTTGTATATACTTGTATATATGTATTGAAAATGAACGGTCTACGTCACAAGACGTTGTTGGACAATATTTAAAAGATGACAATTCTATTATTACATTATTAATATTTTTGTTGCTGATATTGAGCAGTTACAATAGATGCAGAATGAAACTCGCTGATCAGTTCGCAACACACCTGGAAATTGTTGAACAGCTTTCACTAAAAACGAACGCAAAGATCCAATCTCTTTCGGTAAATTTTCATTAAATTATTCAACCATCGAAACCGGTTTAGCGCTAAACTTCAAAATAATCGAAATATTTTTACGAGTATTTTACAGTTTTTTACTAGAAAATAACGGAACTTTCTCTTTTTGTCAATTAAACAAACCTCGCAAGCAACCTTGGCTATCTGCGCAAAGGTATTGCCAGATAAAATTGTGCGAAATCTAATTAACTTATTACCAAAATAATTATTTGTATGCTTTTTCGGCAAAATATGTATTTTTTGTCGTAATAAGAATTTGCATATTTTTGTCTTCCCTAGTTATAAGTCTTTAATAGCTGAACACCTGCATGACATTTTCACCAGTGTCATTGTCAGCAATGTGCCGTTGCTGCGAATCCTACAGATCAAGCGCGACGAGGTCACTAAATCATCATTAGTGACGATGTCACCGTTGACCATTTTCGCTACTGGAAAATTGTCCGTCATACTTTTCTTATATTGTATGAGTATGTACTGCCGAAATAAATATTAAAATAAAATTTTTTGTATCTTGCCTTAAATTTGTGTACTTTCCTTAAATAAAAAAGAGATTCAACGCGAAAATGCCAAAAGAAACGGAATTGCGAGAATATGTGACTAAAATTTTTCAAAGAGAATCTCATGGGTCTTTTAAAAGAAATTGAAATCAAGTACGTAATTTTATAGTAACACATTTTGATGTTATGTCTGAAGGAATTTCAATATATGTAGGACCACCTACTGCAGACCCCTTCTCATATGGCAACATTATCAGAGTGCAACATTTTAAAGAAAGAGCACGCAATATGATGCATGTGAAGATGCTGAGAAAAGAGCACGAAAACTTGACAGCTCGGGCGCAGGACGGGCAGCATAAGTGCAATATTATTTCGAGAAAAGAAAACGCTATAAATTCACTTCAAATAATTATCATATCTACAGAAACGATCGGGATGACAGAATCAGCGGTGGCGTACTCTTTGCCGTAGACTATTCAATACCATCTGAAAAAGGTATTCAAGATTGAATCTGCAGGACTCAAAAGAACTCTTGTACAGGTTGGAAGGGGGTTTACTTACCTATCTCTATGCTATATTCCTTCCCGATCTGACTTTTCAATATATTCACACAACATGTCTCTACTGAAATCAGTTAATTTAATGAGTAAACCCTCTGATTCAATGATTGTGTTGGGTGACTTTAATTTACCAAATATGTATATCATGGAACATCATTGACAATAGGGGTATTCTCCAAATCTTGCCAAAGCCATTACACGTAGCACGGAGTGCATGGATTGTATAACTTGCAAACACACAACAACAAAATACATGGGAAACGACATTTCCTATCGTACTATGTATAATACTCACTTTTGCGTCATAAATGGTAAATATTTGATAAAAAAATATATTTTTTTCCTTTTAAGTGTTTTTTCTCAAATTTTTATTCACGAGGTATACAAATATGCACATCAGAAGAAAGAGGGTTTAATCGGCTTTACAATTTTTTTAAAATCGGTTAGTAATTTTTTTGTTTAAGATATTTTTTTTTATACAAAAAAAGGTATATATTCCTTTAAATGTGTTTTTTCCCAAATTTTTATATACGAAGTATACAAATATGCATATCACAAGAAAGGGGATTAAATCACTTTTACAACGATATGAGTCTTTTAAAAATCAGTTGAAAATTTTCTGAAATATTAAGTTTTTGATTTTTCGAAGATCTGACCTTTGACCCGTTTATAGCACCTGTAACCTGTATACCATATAAATAAGAGAAAAAGGCGGACCACGTCTGTATTTTTACTTTTTTTGATGTTTACATGCCATAATTAAAAATAATTTTTTACCAAAGGTCCAATTTCGAACTTCGAAGGCCCATATCTCGATTTCGGAGGCTAACTTCGAAAAACGGAGAACTTACTTTTTTTTACTTATGACTCAATCTCTTAAAAAAAGTTGGTTTGGTCCAATACCCAACCGCAGCAGTGCTGTACAGTGTTATCACTAGGGACGGCATTTTCATATATCATGGCGGAAGGAAACCCACGTACATTTCGCTTGGAGTTTACCAAATCATAAAATGATTTTGGGTTATATATTATACACCGTTTAATTTTACACAGGTCAATTTTTTTAAATTTTTTTTTTAATTAAAAAAACTATTTAAATATTTTACTTCATACAGAGTTGCATGAAACAACCGTGTGGACTAATCCCGTGTTTTTTTGCACTCTTAAAACGATTCCATAACTCTTAACTCGCATTCAAAATGTGATTTAAGGTGGAACGGTTAAAAGTTTCAATTCGATTTAAAAATGTGTTTATACATATGTGTGGGTCTAAATAACATGGCTTAACTTAGAACGAATTGAAGCATCATATAAACATGGTAAAACAATTTCTAACATGTTCGCTCAGTGTTTTAAATCCAATTATTTGATTAACTCCCAAGCACACCTTGACTATTCGTTTAAACTAATGCTGGATTTCCACTAAGCATTAAATGGCAAAAATGAGAAATGACAAAGTCGGGCATTTAAAAATAATTGTGTCATTACATAAAAAAAAATATTCATTAAGTTCATTTCCACATGGCATTTTTTTAAATGGCATACATTTTTTGTCATTTCAATGCCTAGTGGAAATTCGGTATAAGTCCAATGAACGCAATACATACCCCAGTAATATCTCACGATGATGTATTAGTTTACCTGAAGACCTTAAAGCAGTCTTTTAGTTATGTTCCTGACCAGATCCCCACTTGTTTTCTTATAAATTGTTCTGATTATCTCTATGAGCCGTTAACAGCCTTATTTAATTTGTCTCTTAAAGGCGGCATCTTTCCAACTGTATGGAAGGAACGGCTCATAACTCTGCTACATAAAAGCGGTAGCAGGTCCTCGGTGGAGAACTATCGGGCCACAGCTAAGCTTTCTGCAATTCCTAAATTATTTGAAGCAATTTTAGTATTTCCCACTTAATTGTTCCCCGGTTAATTGATTTCCTCGCTTATTTGAATTACCTTATCGGTAAAAAAATATTGCATAAAAAATCCATGTAAATTTTCGCGCATAATTGAAACGGGTTAATTGGCTTCGCCGTATAATTGGTTAAAAACATGTGGCATTGAAAAGAGATATACCTTCAATTTTCCCGGAGCTTCTGTAATTGAACGAACTCCCCCCGGTTAATTGAACCAAAAATTGTCCAATTTTTGAAGTGCAATTAAGCGGGCGATACTTTATTACAAATCAGTTGACGCATTCTATCTTCTCTAACATTTCATACTGTTAATATGAGTTATGCAAGGCAAATCAACTTCAACAAATTCACTTGAGTTCACACCCTATATCTCTAAATCGTTTAGTGAAAACAAAAAATGTGGATGTTACATATACCGACTTCAGTAAAGCATTTGACAAAGTACATCCTGCCTTTCGTGACTCGGCGCAAAAATTATGAAAATAATTGTTCCGTACGTCATGCGGACTGCGCCCCTCGTGCGGATGGGTGGGAGGAGGAGGGTAAAACCGTTGAGATTATTATTATTATTTAGTGTTCGCGTAAACAGACTAAAGTAAGATACAAGCTAACGTCAATGCAAAACTACTGTTATACCTGTTTTTGTATTAATTGGGATGAATCTGTACGATCCACAAGCAGTTATATGTATATACCGATCTGAATTTTGAGTTAGCTCACTTTAGATCGCTTCTCTTATCAAATGTTATTCGATTGAGTTCAAATTTTTACCCAAAAACTTTTAGATGAAGATGACAATTTATTTTGGGTGACGCTATACAAAAATTCCCTTTGAGAAAAATATTTATACAAATAAGTACGCCTCCAGTGAATACTCATGGGTATCTATGTACATACATACATATGTATCACACAAGAATTTCAAAATATCTAGTATTAATTCAAAATTCTCCATTTGACAGAAAATGCAAAAAAACTTTCTCGAGCCCATGTTAATCATTTGGAAAAAAAGATATTATGTGTCTATTATGCAGCACTTGCACTTGCTTTAATCTAAATACATATGTACATGACCTATGATTATTTTTCGTTTATAATTCTAGAACTGATAAATTTTTCAGTAGATAATATTCACTTTTTAAAATCGTGTGCGATATGTAAGGCGAAATAACGTAGTGGAGCGGCGACCAAAGAGCATCGAGCAAAGCGTCGATTTCAAACGCATATGTTTCAATGGGAAAGCGCATAGGGAAGAGCAAAGCGTACATACACTTTTTTAATTGAAGCTATGCTCGATGCTAGCTCTTCGCTTTGCTCGTCGCTCCACTATGTTTTGACCCTAAGGTGATAGCCACAAAAATTAAGCATTCTGAAATAAGAAAATAATAATAATTAGATTATATAAAAACACTTATGTACAAATGGAGAATTTTTCGTCCCTTTAATTTCTACGTTCCCCACATATTTAGGCAGCGCATTACAAAAACCATTATAAAAATTGAACGAAATACCGATATTTTTTAACTTGTCTTATCCTTTGCAACCTTATCCAATCAGTTTCAAAAGATCTCAAAAAAGAGTTCTAAACGCCTTCAACCGCCGCGACGCTTTGTTAGTTTTATGAGCAACACTGTATTTTTATTATTAATAATCACTACGTTTCTTTTTTTTAATAATTTTTACACGCACCCGTGTATGTACAATTCGATTGCTAGGTAACTCCGCAGTCACCCGAATTCATTCCAACTCGCATAAACGCGTCACCAAATTTCTATACACCTTATCATACGCCTATGCTGAATAATGGTCTTGGCAATGCTGGTGTCAACGTAGCAGGTGGCGTTAGGCCCTCGGCCGCTAAATCGGTAAGTGGTACTCCCTCGTCTTTGCTTGGTCTGCAGAAAGCCACTGCTGCCGCGGTAGCTCAGCAGAAGCAGCTACAACAACAACAGCAGCAGCAGCAGCAACAACATCACCATCAACAACAACAATCACAACAACAACAGCAGCAGACGCAGTCGTCACGCGCCCTGGTGAACGGTGTTATACCGACGACCCAGCAGCCGACTGGCACTCAAGCATACGTCAACATGGCGACACCACTGAAAGTGCGCAGCAATATGCTTCGAAACGAATCACCCACTACCCATGGAGTTGGAGTTGGAGGTGGCAGTGGTGGTGGTGGTGGTGGTGGTGGTGGTGGTGGTGAAAAGTCTCCTCCGCGCATCACACCTCGCACCTCACCCATCCCAACAACGCTGCCGGCGAGCGTACATCAGGTTTGTATATTTCACTGTTAGGTAAAAGGAGAGAGAGACCTTTGTTGTATGCTCATTTGATTTACTTATAGGAAAATGTAGGCGGCACGATATACTTCTATCCAACTGCCAATCATACAGCCGCCGCAAATAACAGTGCCGTGGTGAGTAATGTGGCTGATCCCGTAAGCGCCCATCGTGCTGCACCATCGGCGGTAGCGCCAATACCACCTGTGCAACCGCCATTGCTATACACGGGTCATCATGTGTATCCAGGTCCGGCTTCCAACTTGATTGCATTACAACCGAAAACACACTTGGAATCTGCCTTCTTCCTGCCTGATGAGATACGTTCAGAAATTCTTGCCCGCAATGAGATCTCGAATTTAATGCTCGACCCAGCCGAAGCGACGCAACATGCGCTTCCTCCGGAAGTGGACAACTATCACTCATTATACCCATTGGAGCCAGTACAGGCGTTGCACGGCAAACTCACAATACTTGCATCTACCTATAAGGCCACACATAGCACCACGGGCATTAAATACTGTTTGCGGAGGTTACATGGTCAGTATATACATACATACTAGGGATCTTAGGAATTAGGCATTATTTTTAACATTCGTATCAAATGGTGCGAATGTTTTGCTAATGCGAATGTCTACATGATGTTGTTGAATTGCCTCTAAGGGCCGCTTGCACCGCGTCTAGTTAACACTAACTGGAGATACATCCTTCAGTTATACACATCGGCTGCTTTATAGATCACATGTTATAAGATGGGTGTCGATAGCGATATTTAACTGGGAGTTACAATTAAATCGGTTAATATTTTACCCTCGCACATTGAAGTAAAAATATGGGGTTTTTGAGCAATTTAGACAACATTTTTAATAACGCAGTGAAAAATATTAAGAATTTTTTCCTTCTGGAATGATGCGAGTATGGTATAGATAATACAAATGCAAAAGAGTTCAATTTCTGATTTTCAAATCATTTGACTGTCAATATCCTTAGTACACTATTTGAAGTGCCCTAAAAATCCTATTTCGGTAGAAATTTCAATCAATAATGGAATAGCAGTGAGAATTATTTTTTCGATTTAAATTACTGTCTAGCAGTGTTGCCAGCTTAATCGTATTCTGGCTAGATTTTTTTGCCGTTTTGCAAAAAAAAAAATAGCCAATTTTGCTATTTGCCTTATTTTCTTAAAATTCAAATATATAAGCTTCCATTTTTATAAATTAAGCTATTAGAAATTGCTTCTAGGAGAAAATTTCCATGTCTGACTGTGTCATATAAAATTGAAAGATAATTTTTTCTAATCCAAAAAGTCTTAAAATACTGGGCCGATATCGATGATTTTTATTTTGAGCGAATATATTTTTTACAAAGAAGGCGAATTTTCTTCATAAAATTGTTTGTTTATATAACTATTATATTATAATAAGTATTAATAATATTGTTAGAATTTCCAGTTTAACTGGAAAAAAAGTTTATTAATAAATATCTAACATACATACATATATGTATGTATGTTCATATATTTTCATCTAGAAAGCTGGTGTCAATACACTAGCGAAATTTTAGTCACGTCAGTAGCAGAGGGTTGATTACAAACCAACATTGTTGCCCACACAAAAAGGTTTAAGGGAAAAGGGATATTTTAAAGCACCATATATGTACATATGTATATGTAGGCGGCCACTGTGGTATAGTGGTTAGCATTGCGCGCTACCATTCCGCAGGGCCTGGGTTCAAGCCCGGTTCAACCCAATATCAAAAAATAAACAAAACTTTTCAAGAACGCCCTATTTCAGAATTCGTTTCAAAAACGCCCTATCTCAGCTGCCGATTCAAAAACGCCCTATATCAGCATATTTTCAATATATTTTGAAGTGGGATAGGGCGTTTTTGAACCGAATTTTGAGATAGGATGTTTTTCAATTAAATTCTGAAGAGTTTTTTGAGATAGAGCGTTTTCGAACTGGCTGCCGAGATAGGTCGATCTTCCACTCAGCCATCGATATGTAGTTATGTGCAATGAATTTATGATTTTCGATTAAAATTTTATTAGGTTTTCGTCTCCAATCAACAAAGTGCATGGCTATCGTGGAGATGTGGAAGAAGTTACAACATTCGAATGTGGTACAACTGCGTGAAGTATTCACGACAAAAGCATTTGGTGATAATTGTACGTGGTATTGTTGAAATATGCATGGATTTTCTTTTCAAATGCGAGATAAAAATTTATGTTTTTTATTTTTTTTTTCAAATCTCCAGCGTTAGTATTAGTTTATGATTATCATCCCGGCTCACACACCTTGCTTACAAAGTACTTTACGCCCACACAGGAGCCCAATGGCTATCCCGATCCATTCCAAGGCGATGCGCGCCCATTCAGGTATGTATGTATCATTGTTAATGAAAAAGATAAATTGCGTCAGACCATTTCAATCGTTTTATCTGCAATCGAGTCTGATATTACGTATAGTGAAGGTTATCGAGTCAAACACAAAAGCTTATTTGTATGGATCTCTCTGCATCTTGTAATAGGCAAAGTTTTGAAAGAGTACTTAATGGGAAAATCGGTGAAAGAGAGTATGAATCGTAGTTGTATCGTGCTGGTGATTTATTTTGCAGCATCTTACCCAACCATTAAAGTATTCGAGTGTAAAAAATAGAATAGTTTTCGGAAGAAAATGATTGGCGCCTTGATCATAATAGAGGTATTTTCTATGCTTATCAGGTATGTTCTGTATATCGCATCATTTGAAATCGGTACGATTTGCCAAATATTGATCGATTGATATATAAAACCTATAACAGAAACATCAGCGATGTTATATCAGCCGTTTCAATACCAAATTCTGAGTTTTCTAATTAAATATCTATAAAAATATTTCCAAAATCGTACCGATTTCAAATCGTACGAACTTCCCTGTATATGTTAATGGAACCTAATTACATACGTATATTTACACACTAGGGTGATTTAGGTACTCGGATTTTTCAAACCGGTTTTATTCTGGTTGTTCAAACATTTATGGGCGGTTTCGATTATCGAATAAACCGGCTTTTCATCTAAAATATTTATACAACAACATATCAAAATTCCCTGCAAATTCAGTACATTTGTTTTTTTTGGTTGAAAGCGCAAACATAATTTTTTTTACCAATCGTGCTCTTAAATACAATCAAGTCAAGTACCCTTCGAAAAATTTTTTTGGTAAACGTATGTTTTTCATATTGCCGCAAATCACTTAAGCAAAAATCCGGCTATGTTAGAAAATGAGAAGCTTTGTAGACTAAGTTTATTTATTTCGGTATGCGTTCATTTAAAGTATCTGCATATTTACCATACGGATTTTTTTAAGTAATTTTTCTTAAAAACACATCTTCTGTGGCACTGTAGCGAAAAGCTATAAAAAATGTATTTACACTCTAGCACATCTGATTCCAGATTTGGTTCACGAAATGATTCAATAAAAAGCATTATATATAAATATTAGAAATTACATTTAAAAAGACAAGGTTCAGGTTTTTAGCAACTAAGGAAAAAATCCGTTGATCCCAGAACTTTTAAATATTTATTGGATCTAATGTTTAATTTCAATAGTTTTATTCCATTTTTGGCTTTCAATTTTTGACTAACTGTAAGCCTTATCTAAGCGCGAAAAATTAAAGGCAAATTTACAGTCTAGCCGGTTTTTTTCTGAATTTGAAAATTAAGAACTGGCTTTACCAAATTGCCTTTTTTCGAATAACTCGAAACCCGGTTTTGAGAAAATGTCGAATAATCGAACACCCTAGTATATATTACATATGTACATCCATACAACTTTTAAATTCACATTTGAATAAAAGTGGGTCATTAATTAGTCTGTTCCAATAGCAGTCCGGTTTACGGGATTTAGTCAGAACTTACAGGAAGTCGTTCCTATCGACATAAAACCTGTAAGTGGGAACACTTTTGAGAGAGTACCTGAGCGACTGTTCCTAGCCAGAACTTACAGCATTTAGTCCGGACTTCTTTTTCCTGTAAGTGTCAAACGATCAGCTGATTTGCATATCCAAACAAAAATAGAAAGCGGTGTAAGCAAAAAACCTTATATTTGTAGAAAAATGGAAGTAAAAAACGAAATATTTGAATATGTATAGATTTTAATAATTAGTTAGTGATATTTCAGCCAAATCAGTGTTGTACAAATGACATGTAAACAAACCGACTGACGTTTTTACAGGAAATAGTGCTTTTTGCGTTCCCGTGCACTTCTGCATCTCTAAAATTGTAAAATTGTAGTTTGACAGTTCCACAGGTTTTAGTCCGAAGTTCAAAGGAACAGACTAATTTCTTGTATCTTGAATAAGACCAACAATATCCCGGGAGTCAGCTGATTTGCCTGCATATTCCGGCCACGAATTGCGTTTTTGTGTTTTCTGTGAGAGTAATTTTATTTTACGCTCTAGTTCCGAGTTTCACTATTTTTTAACAAAAAATAAATTTCATTAAAACTATCTTAAATGGCTTTTATTTACGTGTCATATTTATGTATGTCTTTTATTTTAGGTGCCACTGTTGAGGAAATTTATAAAAATAGTGCCTAAGGTATGCCGCCATTTATTGTAAAATCAAGTACAAACCACGCAGCCATGCCCACACGTGTTAACTAACCTCTCTGCAAACCATGTTCCCAAAATCTTAGCGAAATAGTATCGCAAGGTGTGTTACTATTTCAGAAATGGTATTTCTTTAAGAAACGTCAAAGAAAATCATATGAAGTGGTTGACACGAACTCGTAAAGAAATTTCTGTACAGTTTCTTAAAATTCTTTACATGGCAGCATTATTCTCATTTCTTTACCGATTTTTTTCCCCGAAATTTCGTAAAAGAATCGGAAGTGTGCGCAGTACATATGTACATTTAATTTTAGAAAAATCGGAAAGGAAAATAATGATTTCTTTAAGATTTCTCTACTATTCAGATTACTCTGAAAGCATGTTGCGCTGCAAGGCTAACACATATATCTATAGAAATCGCTAAAGCAAATGTGAACGCTTTTGATTTATGTGAAGTAATTTGAACGAAACTAAGTAATTTACGTTGATTTCAACCTGATTTACGAATGAATCGTAAACTACGATAGTGTGAGCATGATTTTATTCATAAAAAAATAAAATAGATTTAAAGAGCTTTAGTTATAAAGTGACAATTTCATATAAATTTTCGATCTATAACGCAGTTAAAGACTTCTTTTTATTTTTTATGAATTTTTGTGCGAGAAATTTGGGTTGTAATATGAGCATAGTCTAAGGAATTTTGTTGACCCAGCTGGCTTTTTTATCAATTTTTTCGCGTCCATAACATTTAGGAAAAAATTCAGTAAAATAATCTTCGAAGTATTTTTCTGCCAGTATTAATATAGCATTAGGTTTTGGGCAAAATTCGGGCCCAATCAAGGGATCGCATGCTTGCGTATGTCCATACAGCATTGGACTTATCTATAGCACCCCATTTTTCCGAGTACACAGTTTTATAGCCCATTTAATTTTAGTCTTATAATGTGCAAGTTTCAAGTGGCTAAAAATTACCGTTGATTATTTGAATTTTTTTTTTATCGCATTTGCTTTCATATCAAAAATCAACGGCAATTTTCATCCACTTGACCCTTGCACGTTTTCAGACTGAAAAAAAAATCCAGCACCTCTGAAAAAAAAGTTTGAAATTTACAGGTCTATTCTGCGCGGGTAATAAAATTTTCGTAACCGGTAAATAAAGTTCCCGTCAACTTTTAAACCTTTTTCGCATTCTGTGTACTCTTATGACCAGTAACTTTTTGTACCATCTCATAAGCTGGCAACAAAATATTGTCCCGTGAAATATGCAATGGCAGAATTTCCACTAATCTTCGTAGCTGAATTGCAGAATATTTTAAACTGCATTACCAACCTACCTAGAATCGCGGTGAGAAGAACTGGTAACATTTTTTGGTAATAAAATTTTCCGGTTACAAAATCTTCAGTAACGTGCAGAATAGACCTGTTAGGTGAAAATTTGTTGAATTTTTTTGTAGTCTTTTAAAAAGTTTTAAAATTGGGTTCATATGAGGTTTGTTATAGAATGAACTGAATTTTAATTGAAAATTCTTAAAAATAAATGATTACACAAAAGTGGCAAACAATATCACAATCGTAACAATCGTGGTACAAAGCTCAATAAAAATATTAAACATAAAATATCACTTTGAAATGGGCGTGCTATAGATATGTCCAATACTGTACATATTTACATATAGGAATAACACCGATTTGCCTCTCTTGCAGCCACAAGAGCAACTTGCAACGCAACAATAA
>NW_016164835.1:27803-29873 GCF_001687245.7 Rhagoletis zephyria | reverse complement strand
ACTTTGTATGGATTATTGTGCGTGCCTTCTGCTCCATGTTTGCGCAAACCGGTGAGGTATGACAGCTTTTCTTGCGTATATGTTTTTTTTTCTTTTTACTNTTCCTTCCATACAGTTGGAAAAACGCCCTCTTTAAGAGACAAATTAAATAAGGCTGTTAACGGCTCATAGAGATAATCAGCACAATTTCTAAGAAAACAAGTGGGGATCTGGTCAGGACCAAAAATGAGTATTACGGTTTATGTCGTAAAAATGATTAAGTTTCTAATAATGAATGAATTAGCGAGAATATCGGAAAGCGAAAATATGTATGTGTGTTGGTAAAGGGAATGACTGTTTCAACTTACATGATTTGTAGTTACTTTGTATGGATTATTGTGCGTGCCTTCTGCTCCATGTTTGCGCAAACCGGTGAGGTATGACAGCTTTTCTTGCGTATATGTTTTTTTTTCTTTTTACTTTTTCCTTAGAACTAATTATTCATGTACATATAGAAATATAAAATTTTACAGCTTACAAATTCTAATGATATAAAGAAGCCGATTTCAGTAAATTATGGNAGAACTAATTATTCATGTACATATAGAAATATAAAATTTTACAGCTTACAAATTCTAATGATATACAGAAGCCGATTTCAGTAAATTATGGATGAAATAACTTTAGTAAAACATATTTAGATAACAATATTCAATTCAGCAAAATTATGTATTTAACGTTAAGATGCAAGAATTAGGAACTCACTTTAACATGAATTTGTGTAAATATTATCTACTGAAACTTTGGGTGATTAGTGAAATTAAATTTTAACTATCCTTCTTTAAAATTATTTCTGTTTGTTTTTTTTTTGTATTAATTTATATAGAAGTGTTTCTGAGGGTTTAGGCTTTAACTTTAAACTCTTGGCTTGTGAATCTTAAGCCCAGGCTTCGACGGTATGGTGTTCACGTGCTCCTCCCAACGTTTGGAGTCCACTTTTAAAACTTTTGCAAAGTCAGCAAGCACAGTCTTTGGGTGTTTTGCTTTATTTGAAATGAGTGTTTCCTATCAAAGATAGAGTCGAATAGGATTCAAGGTTTTGAGTTGTAGATCCGGGTAAATATATAATCCACGTGGTTAAAATGCCTTGTCTTTTCCCAAAAATTTAATTTTTACCACTTTATAGAAAAAATAAATTCCAGGCACGATTGTAATATATATTTTGTATTATTTCACAAGTTTTTTTGTTCAAAAATATTCTTGGATGAGTGCACTATTTTCCGATGAAATATTTCGCAACTTTGCTCCGTCGAAGTCACAAACGAAAAGGCAGAAGAATGGTCGACTTCGCTTCGAGAGACATATGTATTTTCATTTTTCCCTTTTCCCTATTTCTTTACATGCCACTGCTGCTTGTCAAGCATAATCATTAAAGGCTCGAGTTCCCAAAAAGTTATTCGAAGAAAGGCAACCATCACAAAACAGGTTAATCTTGGACTTTCAGATCTGAAAAATGATTTGTGGTTGTGTGTCATATCGCCTGCATATCCCTTTCGTGAAACGTTCCAATTACCTTTCCATTTTGGTCTTCTAAAACGTAATGTGAAGTGTCGTTCCACTTCATTGGAAAAAGAAGGAGGCGTACCTTTAGACGCGCTGAAGCCCTGGTGCTCCGCCGGCGCTGCTACCGGCCAACGCCTGCTTTCGTGTGGGAGCCCTAGCGCTCCGCTGTATGCTGCTGCGTACCGCTGTCGTGCTGAGTTGCAATAGCCCCGCATGTGGGGTGCTTGGCACGCACAAATATGTGCTGGGGCTCCCTCGGTGCTGTACTCGCCAAGTGTTGGGGACTAGTCGGCCGACCCCGCTTTAAATGTATAAAGAACAACTACTTATCGCTTGTATGGTACGCGGAATAATGCCGCTAATTTATTTTTCACTTTCGTCTTAGGTGTGTTCATACAAGGTGATTTGTACACATTTCTCTTTCAAACATTAAATTTGCTTAGCTTCGCGGCGGCCCGCGTCAGCGCGCCACACGTGTCCCCCGCGCGACCGGCGCGCACACCACGTCACGCTACACCGCGTCAAACC
>NW_016164835.1:22768-24856 GCF_001687245.7 Rhagoletis zephyria | reverse complement strand
TTGTGTTTTAAATGTGCACATATTTGAATATTTGAAATTTTGTCATTTTTTTCGTAGCGAAAATGCGTTACTATTCGCGGAATATTTTTAGAAAAATTGTATGAAAATGTATCGTAAACTTGTACTGTAGGGCTGTCCGTGTAATTGTTTTCGTTTTGTAATTCTATTGTTTTTGTCATTGATCGCGTTTTCATAGCTAAAACATGTTTTGTAGAGTCTTTTATTTCGTTAATGGTAATGCGTGAAAGTGCGTCTGCTCCAACGTTTGACTTGCCTTTTATGTATTCAATAGTGAAGTCGTATTCTGACAGTTCTAGGTGTATTCTAGCAAGATGGGTCCTTCATGTTAAAAAGATAAACTAAGGGTCGATGGTCAGACCTCACCTTAAAGTGAGTGCCGTAAACATAAGGTCGAAACTGCTTGATAGCAAAATATATAGCTAAAAGTTCTAGTTCTATAATAGGTTTATTTTGTTCTGCTTTGTTAAAAGACTTAGAAGCGAAGCATACTGGTAAGTCGTTGCCATTATGATTTTGGCTTAATATAGCACCGCACCCGTTTTTCGAAGCATCTACCGTTATTAAAAATTCTTTAGTAAAATCAGGATATTGCAAAAGTTTAGGAGACATTAGGGCTGATTTTAAGTGTTGAAATGCAGTTTCACAAGCGTTGTCCCATAAGAATTCGACATTTTTTCGACTCAGTTTATTTAAAGGTGCTGCCAGCGACGCAAAGTTAGGTATGAACCTTCTATACTAATTTGCAAACGCAACGAAACGACGAACAGCGTCTTTATCTGAAGGTTTTGTATACTTTTTGATTGCGTTTATTTTTGAATCGTCTGGCAGCAGTCCCTTTTCTGAGCACTTGTGCCCTAAAAATGTTACCTCAGAACGAAGAAAATTGCATTTTGTTGGGTTTAGCTTGAGATTAAACATGTTTCGAACACTTTAGCTAGATTTTTTAAATGGTGAGTCTCACTACAACCTATAACTATGACGTCATCAACGTATAAAAAAGCTTGATTTGGAGAAATGCCTGAAAAGGCTATTGACATCATTCGAGTAAAAGAATTCGGTGCTACGTTTAAACCGAATGGTAAAACTTTCCAGCGAAAAGCTCCCTTGTCAGTGCTGAAAGATGTTATATCTCGCGAGTTTTTATGCAATGGAATTTGATGGAAACCAGAAAACAGATCTAAAGTCGAAAAGTATTTTGCTCGACCAAGGTTGTCTAATATGTCGTCCACACGTGCTAGTGGAAATTTGTCAGCGATAAGCTTTTCATTAACCGCCCTAAAGTCAACGCACATGCGGTACGATTTTTGGCCGGATGGATCTTTTTTTGGTACTAAAATTAATGGACTGTTATAATTAGAGGAGCTTGGTTCGATTAAGTCATTTCGCAGTAAAGTATCGACTTGTCTATTTAATTCTTCGCGTTGTGAGTACGGCAATCGATAGTTTTTGATATAAACGGGAGTCTTGTCATTCAGTCGAAGTTTCTGTTCGTAAAAGTTGTTGAGTGTCATACGGTCTGTTTTTAAGGCAAATACATCGGCGTATTGTAGGCATTATTCGAGCAATTTGTTTTTAGCATATTTTGGCATTTGTTTTTATAAAATTGACTTTAGTTCCTCTAAACGTTTTGTCTCTTGGGAAGTTTCGTTTATTTTGTAGACATTATAGTTACTTATATCCTCAGCTTTGATGTTATAGTTACGAACGTATTTTACCTCGTCCGTAGTATTTATTACTTTTAAAATTGGATTTGTTGTGTCAACGACACATTTTGATGTAAAAACACCAGAGCAAAGCTCGTGAGAGTCTACGAAAACAGGGTTTTTGGAATTAGTCAATTTAAATAAACGAAAAACTTCACATCTTGGAGGAATTACTAAAGTGTCGGTATTTGAACCGTGCAAAATTGCTATTTTAGTGCTTTCGGTCCCGATGCCGATAGTTATGCTGTCATTTGCGTAGTTAATAATACATCTGTTCGTCTTTAAAAAGTCCTTGCCTAGTATGCCGTCAGAAGGTATATTAAAACTGTCATCTACAACGTGAAGAGTATGCGGAATAAAAAAA
>NW_016164835.1:7670-18788 GCF_001687245.7 Rhagoletis zephyria | reverse complement strand
AAATTTTTTGTTTATCAAGGAGCTCACCCCCCCCACCTACCTTCCCCTAAAGTTTGGCACGTTACTTCTGGGACACCCTGTATAATATAAATGGCTCATTCCACGGTAATCTATACCGAATGAAACGAAAATAAACTAAAGAATATGACTGTATTATTTCTAGTAAGTAAGAGTAAATAAATCTAACTTTCAAGACTGAAAGCCAAAATTCTGAAATTTATCTCAAAATCAGATATTTTTTACTTTAGGTTGTACCATTTACAAACCCATATGAGAGGTTAATTTTTTTCAAAATTTACAAGACTGATTTTTGTAGTCTATTACCTTTTTTGCATTGTTTAAACCGTCAGTGGAGAGACAAGTTCGTTAGCATTGTAACGGCGTAATTTTCAAATTTTTCGGGCAAGTACTAAATATTTTATTATATATTGAAGCAAAGCATATTTTAATGTCACGCCCGTCACAAGATACACAAAATAGTTATTTTTTGAGGGAAAACACATCTTGGGCAGTGTAAAAAAGCTGACGAAAGTAACGCTATGACACAGGGAAATATGTGCGAATTGCTTTTAAGTATTTTTATGCTTTTACTTTCGAAAAAAGAACCGATTATGTTGGTCACGCACGTCACATGTCACACCCGTCACAATTTAAAGTTTGACAAACTAAAATATATTCGGCCAGGGACTGCTACCGTTAATTATCAGCTAATCTGAAATGTGTCATATATCTGTTTGTGATCAGCGATGATAAAGCTAATCATAAAGATATGCTGCTCGAGCGATGGGAAAACTTAAGCTATGCTGGCACGGATAAAAAGAAACCATTACTTCGCTTGTCAGGGCAAAAACAGTATCTAAAACGGTTTTTACAGGTAACGGCCTCAGTTTGACAGGCAACAGCCTCATTCTATTCAAAAATAAGGTACTTTACAATTACTAAGACATACAATGGAGAAGAAGAGTCCGATCAAGGATTATCCCGTCTTTAGGTGGCAGAATCTTGTATGTGTTCGTAAAATCCGATTTTTTTAGAAATAAAGTTAGCTTAGTTGTCTAATAATGTGTATTTATGTATTCATGCTCAACTTGCCACACCCGTCACAAAGTCAAGTCACACCCGTCACAGTTGAATTTGGAACATATAATCTATAATTTCCAATAGCGGCAATCAACTTTGGCGTAAATGTTGAGAATGTTTATTTAACTATACAACGAACTATTTAAAACCATAAGCAGAAGACATAATTAGCAGAAAAACTCTGATGCAAGTAAGGAGTAGTTAATTTGGTTTGCGTACTCGTCACACCCGTCACAGTGACTAAAATTCAGATAACTCGTTCGGATTAAATTGTTTTTGGAATTTTTATTCCAGGCATTGTGTATATCTCGGAAACCTATTACAAAATACTCGTTTTAAAAAATTTTTTATTACAGTTTAAGAATTAACCCTTTAAATGTGAGTTGAAATGTCACACCCGTCACCGTGGAATGAGCCAAAGGAATTATATGAATGCATATATGTAATACAAGTGAAGTACAGTAGGTATTTAAAATTTTGTTTGAGAATACAATCCAAAGTTTCAGAAAATATTTAAGTTGTAAAAATTTTAGAAAAGTTTTAAAGGAATATAATGCAAAGTTTTGAAGTTATTATAAAATGTTTGAATTTAAGAAAAATATAATGGTGTTTCATAAATAGTACGTCATACCCAAAAGCTGAAAACTGCTACTTGTTGATGTTGACTCGTTGATGTTGCTGTCGCTGCAAATGTGGTAGTCGTCTTCGGTGTAGTTGCTACGCAGATATCGCGCCTTGGCTTAGCGATATATGTATGTATGTATGCATTTGGCGTTAGGTGGCGTGCTGATATATGCCGTTGTAACGGAGTTACGGTGTTTTTAGCGTTATTGAGTGGCGTGGTTTTATGCGCCGTTATAACGGGTGTTGAATGGTGGCGTGGTATATTTAGTGGTACAGTCACGCACTAAAACAACTTTTTTTGCGTGCTTTTAATTTAGTTCTACGTTGTTCGTTTATTTTATTTAGNGTATGCATTTGGCGTTAGGTGGCGTGCTGATATATGCCGTTGTAACGGAGTTACGGTGTTTTTAGCGTTATTGAGTGGCGTGGTTTTATGCGCCGTTATAACGGGTGTTGAATGGTGGCGTGGTATATTTAGTGGTACAGTCACGCACTAAAACAACTTTTTTTGCGTGCTTTTAATTTAGTTCTACGTTGTTCGTTTATTTTATTTAGTTTTTTTAATGGAACAATTTTTAATGGGTTTGCAGTTTTTGATTGCTGTACCACCAGCCACTGTTTTTGTTTTTATATAAAAAAAAACTCACTTTCGCCACCAGCCACTGCACTTGTCTCGCATTTGAGTTTTAGTTTTTAAAATTTGGCACAACCGATTTTTTTGGATTTTTTTTTTTTTAGTTTACGTTTGTAATTTACATTTTTTTTAATTTGGTACAACCGATTTTTTTTTGATTTTTTGAGTTTTTTTATATTTTTTTGTAATTTTTCTTAATTTTTTTTTTTCATGTAATCATTTTCCGTTATAACTATAACTGCCACATTTTTGTTTTTTGTAAGTTCATTTTAATTTTCGTTTGTATGTTTTTGTACATACATATGTATATACATATCGCTAGCTTAGAAAGAAAAGTTGCTAAGTCCCATTTTAAATATTTTACAGGAGAGGAAAAAATCTTCCTATAGCCATTTTCATCAACTATTTCGCAAGACTTTGAATCAAACATTTTGCGCGTTTAAAGCAATGCAAAACTCCATAAGAATCAAAAGGATTCGATATTTATTAAAAGATGTCGTATTATTTTGGCCTTATCGGATTTGTGGTGCTTCTTTTGGACTTAGCAATTTTTCCTTTTATTGCTTATGATGAGGAAAAAATAAAACAAGTACCTTTATAATGTTCGAAACGATGCGTATTCAATTTCTTTAGCCTCCTATGTCAAAATATGAGTTTTCATAAAAAGTGGACTTAGCAACTTTTCACTCTAAGCTAGCGATATATGTTTTTAGTTTTGTGTAAATTTTGAGTTTTCTTGTAATTTAGAGTTTTTTTTGCGTATATAGATATATAGTTTTTGAAAGTTTTTTTGTTTTTTTTTGTAATTTTTAAATTTTTTTATTCTCGTGGGCTTTGCCCTTTTGCTATGCCCGCGGGCCGCCATTTCGCCAGGCTGGGCCACGGTCGCCTTGTGAAGTGTCGTTCCACTTCATTGGAAGGCGTACCTTTAGACGCGCTGGAGCCCTGGTGCTCCGCCGGCGCTGCTACCGGCCAACTCCTGCTTTCGTGTGGGAGCCCTAGCGCTCCGCTGTATGCTGCTGCTTTCCGCTGTCGTGCTGAGTTGCAATAGCCCCGCTTGTGGGGTGCTTGGCGCGCACAAATATGTGCTGGGGCTCCCTCGGTGCTGTACTCGCCAAGTGTTGGGCACTAGTCGGCCGACCCCACTTTAAATGTATGAAGAACAACTACTTGTCGCTTGTATGGTACGCGGAATAATGCCGCTAATTTATTTTTCACTTTCGTCTTAAACCTAGCTGCTATTGTACATAGAACAGTGTTGCATTTTTAATATCGTAAATTATTGTATTAAATTAGCTTTAAGGTGTGTTCATACAAGGTGATTTGTAGGGTTGCAAATTGTATCGCATTTCAGTAATATGACGACCCTACTTTGTCTCGGACGCGCGCTTTTAAGAATGTTTTGGGGAGCTTTCCGCTGAAATTTTTTGAAGCGTTACTCAATACAAAATTTTTTCTTAGAACAGTATCACCTATATTAAAGGACACAGGCCGTGAACGTAAATTATATCTTTTAGAGTTTACCTCATAGGCCTTTTGCAAATTATTACGAACGGAATCGCGAACTAGCATTAGTTTGTCAAGGGGGTTGTAAGTGTTCCGCCTTCTTCTAACATTTTTAAGTCGCGAAGCAACTGATAGTCCTTGCCATGCGTCAGCATATGCTGTCCAAATACAATAGAGTATGGAGTGTGCTCCGTCCTTTGATGTATTGAATTTAGTAAGGCACAATTAATGGCACTCAAATGAGTGTCCCATTCGCGTTGGTCATTTTTGATATATGTACGTAGAGCAGCATTGATGGACCGGTTTACTCTTTCTGAGCTATTGCTCTGTGGCGAGTAAACAGCAGTACAAATGTGCTTGATGCCGCATTTAGCTAGAAATTTGTTTAACTCGCTAGATCGGAACTGACTTCCATTATCGCTCACTAAGAACTCTGGGACGCCAAAAATATCAAAAACGCTTTGTTTCAGGAAATTTATTATAGGAGAGGTTGTAAATTTCTTTAAAGGGCAAAGTAAAGTAAATTTAGACAAATGGTCCAATACAATTAGAATACCTATGTGACCATTTTTGGATCTAGGAAGCGGCCCTATGAGATTAATATATAATCTTTGAAATATACGTTCACTTGGTACGAAATTTCCCATTGGTGGTTTCAAAATCTTCGTGGGATGTTTAGTGGTTTTACAGAGCTCACAACTTAAAACATAATCTCTTACCGCTCTAAAGAGGCCTGGCCAGTAATAAAACGACGAATTCTTTCGGCTGTTTTTGCAATTCCTCCATGTGCACAGGTGTCAACATCGTGGGAATTGTGTAAACTTTTTGTCGCAATCCCTCTGGCACTACGAGTTTCCAAGTGGCGTCTTGCTGTTCCGAATCACCTGTTTAAAATTCCGTCCTGTGATAAACGTACTTGTCTCTTACATGGAAATCAGGATATTTATCTGGGTCATTCTTTACTTTTTCACGTAGTTTATTATAGCTATAACTTTCAAACTCGGTTGATTGTAAATCAATTTCCAATAGTCAACGCTATTTCATTCAAATTCTCATAGTCGGCACGTGATAGGGCATCTGGAACCACATCTGCGATACCCTTACGATGCTCTATTGTGAAAACAAAAGTTTGGAGTTTCAGGGCCCATCGAGCTAAACGTCCGCTCAGGTCAGTCTGCTTCATTAGCCATTGTAAGCTGGCATGATCCGTTACGATTTTAAACTCCTGGCCTTCGATGTAGGGCCTAAACTTTTAAACAGCGAGTACTGCAGCTACGCATTCCTGTTCTGTGACGGAATAACTGCGCTGTGCTTTATTTAGCTTCTGGCTCATGTAAGCAATGGGGATTTCTTCGTTATGNGCTATTTCATTCAAATTCTCATAGTCGGCACGTGATAGGGCATCTGGAACCACATCTGCGATACCCTTACGATGCTCTATTGTGAAAACAAAAGTTTGGAGTTTCAGGGCCCATCGAGCTAAACGTCCGCTCAGGTCAGTCTGCTTCATTAGCCATTGTAAGCTGGCATGATCCGTTACGATTTTAAACTCCTGGCCTTCGATGTAGGGCCTAAACTTTTAAACAGCGAGTACTGCAGCTAAGCATTCCTGTTCTGTAACGGAATAACTGCGCTGTGCTTTATTTAGCTTCTGGCTCATGTAAGCAATGGGGATTTCTTCGTTATGTCCATTCAACTGAGCCAAAACGGCTCCAACTCCGTATTGACTAGCGTCGCACTGAATAATAAAGGGTTTCGAAAAATCTGGATTGGCTAACAGATGACAGACGCGTTTTAAGCAAATCAAAAGCCTCTTTTGCTTTGTCATTCCATTCGAATTTATGACCCTTTTTCAGTAATTCTGTGAGGGGGTGTGAAATGTCAGCGAAATTCGCTACAAGTCGGCGATACCACCCCGCCATGCCTAAAAAATGACGTAACTGTTTAGTAGACTGCGGGATTGGGTACTCGGTGATGGCTGAAACCTTTTCAGGATCCGTCTGCAGACTACCATGTCCAACTATATACCCTAGATATCGCACTTGTTTCAGACAAAATTTGCTCTTTGCTATATTTATCGTCAAATTAGCTTTGCTAATGTAAACGGCTACTTCCTGTAAAAGCTGAATATGTGAGTCGAATGTTTCAGATAACAGAAGAAGATCATCCAAGTATACAAATACTTTTTCTTTCAAATGATAAGGAATGACTTTATCCATTAGGCGGCACATAGTTTGAGGCGCGTTACATAAGCCAAACGGCATTACCTTAAACTGATACAGTGGCCGATTTGGTACTGTAAACGCCGTTTTCTCGCGTGGATTTTTCTCCAGTGGAATTTGCCAGAAAGCATCTTTCATATCCAGACTGGAAATGTATTCGGCATGAGGAAGTCTGCTTAGTATTCCCTCAATATGTGGCAATGGATACGCGTCTCCCACTGTCACTGAATTAACTTTTCGACTATCAAGACACAAGAGATTTTTCCCTGGCTTCCTTATTAATACTACCGGAGATGAGCAAGGGCTATTTGACTCCTCAATTACCTCCATAGCTAACATCCGATCTATCTCGTGCCCAACAAGTTTTTCAATAGCTGGAGAGATGGGGTAATGCCGTTGTTTGATATGCTCCATCAAGTCTGTTCTGCCCAACCCTTTTTCTTCGAATGATGGAAAGCATCGTATTGCAGCATTGAGCTTTTCTTTTTGTAATGCTGACAGAACGTGTACGTCATAGTCATTTTGGCAATCACCTAATTCACTCACGATATTTGGGGCTATCGCATAAGCATTATGAAGTACCTCAAGTTCGACTACGCCAACTACATTTTGATTTTTCCCGTCCGCTGTTCGCAGTGAGAAGTCAATCTTTTTGACTTTTACGTCTGAATCAATAAAGAATTTAGCTAGATTTGCACCAAGACAACTAATTGACGCTCCCGAATCAAGTAAACACAACACATCTTTACCTAAAATTCGGATAGCAGCATATGGTCTTACATCACCTGGTTTACACAAAGTAGTTGCTGCTAAGTGGCTTTGTTTGGTTTTTACTTCGTTCCAGTACTCTTTGGAACGTAATGCTGATCGCGGTTGATTAAAAATTTTGTTACGAGTGTCTTTGTATTCTCGCAAACTATGCCCAATATCATCGCAATTCCAACATTTTCTGTCAATGGCTTTAACAAAAACGGGTTTCTTCATGGGATGCATTATGGGCTACTACTTCAGCGAGTTGACGTTTGGGCAGTGGAACAGATCGCACATTGCTAACTTTAGTTTGGACTGTATCGAAAAAGTTTTCTCTTCGACGACACGCTCGTCTCAGTTGCGAAATTGTTGTTATGTCTAGATGTAAAAGTTCGAGTCTAATTTCCGGAAGAATATTACGAATAAGGGTCTCCACTAATTCTTGCTCTGACATAGGGATTCGTAAATTATCACTTAATACCATAACTGACTCTAAAAAATTTTCGAACGATTCGTTAGCTTTTTGCTTGCGGTCGCGTATAGTTTCTTTAATGTCGTAATCAGTACGTATGTCCTTGAAATAGTTCTTTAAGGCTTCACAAAGCCCAAACCAATTAAGAGTACGTACGGATCGATGGTATCTCCAGTACCAATTCCTTGCTTTTCCCTCAAATAATATGTGCGCATTTTTACTCAAAGCATTGAAGTCACCATGCAACGAATTACCAGTCAACGTATTGACGCGATAAATGAATTCGGAAACAGACATTTTGTCTAAACAACCATCAAACGTTAATTTCCAATTAAGGATAATTTTGGAAATAGCTTCAGGTGAAAACCGAGGAGATGCTGCAGAAGAATTGTTGTTATCTCTGGCGAAATCATTACGGTGTGGGCCATTACTGACTCTATTTATCTGTTGCTGTATACTAGGATCATTATTAATATTAATTTAGTCCATACCTTCTGCATTGCCAGCATTTTCTAAGTTTGGAAAATTGCGAGGCCCTTCAGGTTCTGACCTAGCTTTGACATTTTGATATTGATTCAAGTTAAGATTTTGAAAATACGATTCTAATGATTGTAAGACTACTTGACTAACAATCTCAGTAATTTCACTACTGGATTGCTCGCGCTCACGAGAGGTTGAATCATTTATCATTTGTTGAATTCTATGAAGTTCGAAACTCGAGTTACGACGGTCCTCACGGGTTAGTCTATTTGATCTGTTTTGACGACGTGCAGTGTATTGAATGGAGTTATCGTCGTTGTTTACCCAAAAAAAGGCACTGTTATGCGTTCTCGACCTAGTCAATGGACCTTTATGGTGATTATCTGCGGATCATTGAGTGACACCTTGAGAAGATGCGTTTTCTATTTCTTGTTGCTGATCTTGTTCAGTGAAACTTTTGAGGGAATGTGTATCCCAAGATGTTCTACAAAACGGGCAATGATCATTCTCACTTAACCACAAAGATATACACGCACGGTGGAATCCGTGATAGCAGGGTGTTTCTGCAAAGTTAAAAACTGTTGTCTCTTCATTACAAATTAAGCACATACTACCCGGTACTGCTATCGGAGGCAAATTTTCCCCACTGTGTCGAACAGCCATCTTCATAGTTTGTTAAAACAAAATAAAGGGGTTTTTTCCCAATAGAAGAATAAGTAAATAGTTGGGTAAAATTCGTTGAAGTAATTCCAAGTTACTAATTTCTTCTTACTCCTGAATAATCAATACGATAAGTTTTCTTCAGACTTGCGAATATGTGATTCTGTTTGTTGGCAAAACTTAGAAACAAGATGTTGTATTCTGTCTAAAAGCTGAAGCTTCCGAAAATAAACACTTATGTATATGTGTGCAGAAGGCTAAATAAAACGAAACAACAAAACAAATGCTCATAATTATCTTAGAATCGTGTGTTCTCCGAACACCTACTTGACTAAAAGCCTTACAAGACCTCAGATGGGATTTTCTCATTGTATTTATGGTAAAGTACAACTCCAGCTGAGTTATATTATATTCCAAATATATAATAACTGCGAAAATCAGTGAATTTAATTGTCCATGCATATATGTTGGTTAGATAAACGAACCTATCGCATTTAAACTAATTCCAATTCCATAAATACGGACACCAAGAAAGATTAATTTATGTCGTACCCTGAAATCTTTTGGGGCCCACGTTTGGCGCAATTTTATATGTCATGAACCATATGCTAGAGAGCAAANGTCCATGCATATATGTTGGTTAGATAAACGAACCTATCGCATTTAAACTAATTCCAATTCCATAAATACGGACACCAAGAAAGATTAATTTATGTCGTACCCACGTGTGGCCCACGTTTGGCGCAATTTTATATGTCATGAACCATATGCTAGAGAGCAAGGGCTGGTGTGCATGCTACCGGTTCCAGGTCTAGTTCAGCGGCTGTGTCGTGGTTCTTGCTCAAGCTCATGTACTAGCTGAGGACATGCACAAATAAATCATGCACAAATGGATAATCAAATAAAATAAAAATTAATAAAAAAAGTTAGTGCACACATAAAGGCAAATATGCTAATTAATAAGGAAAAAATAAGGAATTAATATTCCTAAGTAACCACGAAAAAGAGGAGAAGAAATGCTCCCAGGAACAGACTGACAAATGGACAAGAAACCTTACTGCATAATAAATATGTATATATTCATACTCGTATATATGTATATCACAGCGCACGGCAGGGCGCGCGAGTGACGAAAGCATCCACAGTAGCATGCTGAAATGACTCGCTTATACGAGTTAAACTACCCGGCTCGGTAGGTTACAAAAAAAATTGTTCCGGACGAGACCGGTCTTTATTCGTTGATATGAGTTTAACAACTAAATTTACAAATTCTCTTAATTCTAAAGCTAAACCTAAAAGTTAAGCCCGAGTGCTGTCAACGTGACAGGTATTTTGCTGATTAGGCGTTTCCCACGGAAACGCCAGTCGCTGCTCTGGAATTTGTTGTCCAGCTTTTTGGTTGCGCGTGTAAGGTGTTGTATTACCATCTTCTTTATGTTGAGTTGTATGAAGTGCTGAGCTGCGCGTGTGGGGTGTTTGGTTACCGTCATTCTTATGTGGAGTTATGTGAAGTATTGCGTTAGCTCCTCCCTCCTCAAGTGCGGACGTCCCCGGGCGCATATTCGCAGATTCTGGAGTACTAGGGGCACTTGGTTTATTGCATTTCCCTTGAGGGTCCTTCGGCTTCCTTCTTTCGGAAATTTTAAAAGCGAGTAGTATGATAGCTATTACCATAGATATAATGAATGCAGTATTAGAGGTTAGACCAACTTTACTGATTTTGTTGATCGTCTCCAGTTTCTTCGTATTTCGTATTTGGAGGTCCTTCATCATCTGCAAGGATAGTATTTCTTCAAAGGGTGTTTTTGGATTTGGCTGTTGTAAAACGGCTGGGAGAGGTTGCAAATTGCTCATTTCATGCACGTAGAAATTTTTGTTTTGTACTTTGATGGTAGAGTTGTGGTGTTGAACTATAAATGTTCCATTAAGATCAATTGATTTTCCATCTATATCGATTAAACCATTGTAATCGTTCAAGAATAGTATTCCAGGTTGTAACTCTTCTAGGCTGCTAATGTGGTCGGCGTTGACAAGCGTACAATTTGGGCGTTTACTATTTATAAGATTGCTAATACAACTATTATTACTTATTTCTCTAAAATCTTTTTCATTGCAAATTGTTATTTTATTATATCCTCTACATTCATTTTTTAGTCCGTACAATTTTGATTTACATTTTAGAATTTTTTCGTAATCAATTTTATTAATTTTATTTTCCTTTTTCACTCCTTTGAGTATAATTTTTTCACAAGTTTCTTTGTTAGTGGTAGGTAAGCTTAAAATATAAATTATAGATGTACCATTTGAAGCTATTCTAATATCGGTAAATTCTAATTCTTCTTCAATATTAATATAAGGTATTTCTTCTTTTCCAATAATTTTTTCAATTGTACTTATCTCTAGATTTGATAATATAAATGAATTTACAATATTTGATTTTGCCCAATGTAAGGCGTATTCAATATTGATAAGCTCTTCTTTAATTAATTGTAATTTATATTTAATTTTAAGACCTAATTCTAATTTTATGTTTACATTTTCTTTTAGATTTTTAAGTATTTCATTAGTTTTATTACTTGCTTCGTTGATTTTATCCAGAAATTTTTTGTTTATTACTACTTGTCTATCGTTATTTTCTAGTAAATTTCCAATGTTTTTATTAATTATTTCTAAGTCATTGTGGTCTGGGC
>NW_016164835.1:4978-7559 GCF_001687245.7 Rhagoletis zephyria | reverse complement strand
AAAAAAATTTTAACGCTTTTCGCACAACTAAATATATTGCATTCACTTATAGTTAAATAAACTTACAAAATAAGGTAAGGTTGCATCATGCGAGGCGATGGGCAGGATTATTCCGGTTTGTTCGAGGATGATTCCCACGATGACTACGGCTCCTGTGTCCACACACGCTTTATGTCTATTGACTTAAGCGTTCCTCCCAAGAAATTGTATCGCTCCAGTCGTAGGATGTTGCTTCTTATTTTAAGGAGCCTTTCCTCCTATTACGAGGCTTTCAACGATGTCCTGCCGCTGATTAGGTGGCCTTCTTTAGGACTTGTTGGTTTTTTTGCACTCGCGACTGGGCTCCACGTCAGGGCGCCAGTTAAACTACCCGGCTCGGTAGGTTACAAAAAAAATTGTTCCGGACGAGACCGGTCTTTATTCGTTGATATGAGTTTAACAACTAAATTTACAAATTCTCTTAATTCTAAAGCTAAACCTAAAAGTTAAGCCCGAGTGCTGTCAACGTGACAGGTATTTTGCTGATTAGGCGTTTCCCACGGAAACGCCAGTCGCTGCTCTGGAATTTGTTGTCCAGCTTTTTGGTTGCGCGTGTAAGGTGTTGTATTACCATCTTCTTTATGTAGAGTTGTATGAAGTGCTGAGCTGCGCGTGTGGGGTGTTTGGTTACCGTCATTCTTATGTGGAGTTATGTGAAGTATTGCGTTAGCTTATATACACGAGATTTAGAAGTTTTTATCCAGACGTCCGATCGACACGTTTGAGATATCGTTGGAAAGGTCTAACAGAGTGTGTCCAGAAAATCTATTCAAGCTTCATAAACGATTAACCGGATTCTTAAAAATTAGGCTAAAGTGTTGCGAAACAAAAAACGTTTTTTTTATTTTGCCGGTTTAAGGGGGCATGTGGGTACACCCAACATATTTAGTGTTATTCTATAGGCCAATACCTTTCAAACGATACCATATATATTAAGTTCTGGCTACTAGTTGGAAAGATAGAGAGGTAAATGTGTTTTGGTTCGTGTCTCCACTACGAGATGCTTTGGTATGTATGTGGCGTCTGTACGTACCATCATTTATTTTTTTTCAAACTCTCGGGAATTAAAGTACAAAAAAAACTAAGAAGGTTTTGTTCCAGGATGTTTTGATTTGTATGCCTTTGTGAGCGTGGCTGCTGCCTGAAATTCGAAAAAATGCAACTTTTTAAACTACCACTGAGGCCCCACTACTCAGTCCATGTCATTGATGTGGATATCGGTAGAAGGGTCTTCAAAGAAGCTATCTAACGCTATCTTTTGTGTTTATAAAATATAAATATGTCATAACGTTATCGCCTAAAAACTAAAAATCGGGGTGCTGAAAATATAGATTTCGAGAATTTTCTCAAAAACTGGTCAGTTTATTTTATTATAGGTTTCCAAAAATCTAGCTCAAAACCTTAGCTTTCATCTGGTATATAGCTTATATCTGGGAAAACGCTTGTGAAGATATTACGATTCAAATTGAAAAAATAGCGCTCCAAAAAGGGTCAAATGGTTAAAAATTAACATATCCGTCTAATTTGGTTACTTTAAGATATACAAATAACATACTCAGTGCCCCGAAAAAAGTTCCCATTCCCCGATTGCCACTCAAATCTAAATTCTCTGCAAATCGGGGAATTTCCCGCGAGTTGACAAGTTGAAGGATGCAGCTGTGCTAATCACTTCGTACATGTCTTGGAAACCACCATTTGTGTGTATTTTAGAGTTTCTTTTCAGTCATATGCCCAAATTGTAACATTTTCCCCGTTTTAATTGTAGTTATGTACACAGTATTTAACTATGCTACATGGGTTTATCACCCACACTTCACCTACCTGGGACGACGCGTACAATATTACCTACAGTTGTACATAAATTTGTATGTATGAATGCATTTAGTTCACCCAATGTGCCGCTACTACTTACATACATATGTATAAATTGCCACACGGTCAAAAATTTGGGATTAATTTTTAAACCGCGCTGGGACTACTGCCTTTTTTAATTTTTTATAGTCTACTTTTTAAACCAGTCAATAGTTTTAAGCAATTTTTAATATGTTCTGGTTTAAATTTTAGTCGAACAAGTAAGAAAGTCTAAGTTCGGGCGGAGCCGAACATTAAGTACCCGGCGCAGGTATTAAATATATGTTTTTTTCACCTTTCCGGAAGCTACCGCTACATGGTAATCCGGGGTGTGTCATTTTTAGTAAATTAGGGTCCTTAAATTTCGAAATATTGAAGTTTCAAGCATTTCTGAAATTTACCGTTATATGGAAAGCTGCCGTAATTTTAGTCCGATTTCAATAATTTTCAACATTTTGCTTTTATGTGGCAAATTGGTATAACGGTTATCGAGATACATATATGTGATCATAAGTGGGCGGTGCCACGCCCATTTTCCGAAATTTTATCATAAACGTATTTCTTGGTAAAGAATTGCTGAAAGCATCATATTTTGAACAAATTAGCTTTAATATTTACTGATTTATCGAAGATTTTGTATTTCTCTAAATTACCGTTATATGGGATGTGGGCGTGGTTATGGTCCGATTTT
>NW_016164835.1:286-3036 GCF_001687245.7 Rhagoletis zephyria | reverse complement strand
CTGATCATTTATGTATACATTTGTCTATATCTATCTCGATTCGTTTTGCCTGTTACAAACAACCGTTATGTGAACAAAGTTATAATACCCTTGTGCACAAGTGCGCTCGGGTATAAAAACAGAACTTTTGCAACGATTCGTATGAATAAAAAAGATTTTCCCTAAGTTTCCAAGGCAGTTAAAAAATTCGTATAATTTTCGTCACGAAATTGATATCATAAATTTTGTGTTTCTAGTTCAGCTTTCGTCACTCGAAAATTTTACCTCAAAGAGGTGTTTTATTTGATACATATTTACACTTATATATATTTCTACTTATGTACATACTGGGAGCATTACGCGAAAGCTTCACGACAGAATGCAAAGGTGGAGATCAGTGTTGTTGTTTTGGTCTCCTCATGATCTTTTCGTTCCCATCCCTACCTTCCTCGTTTGAGAGATCACCTGCTCTCCCATGCCCTACCGAACTTGTGCCAACAACAAAAATCACTCGCAAGTCTTAAAATTCATTCACAGATTACTCATTTTTTTATTTATTCTAATCAACCATTATATGTATAAGTATTTCGTTTTAGTTACTTCACTCAAAATTCTGTATGTAAATATGTACGTTAGAAACTACTTCTTCTCTTCGAAAACTACTAACAACAATGCGCGTATAATATATTAACAAAATATATATACAAGTATATACTAATAACAATCAATTTATGAAGGGATATAAACTTAGGTATCTTCAAGAGTGATTATATATGTACTTAAAATGAGTATTACGGTTTATCTCGTTAAAATGATTAAGTTTCTAATAATGAATGAATTAGCGAGAATATCGGAAAGCGAAAATATGTATGTGTGTTGGTAAAGGGAATGATTGTTTCAACTTACATGATTTGTAGTTACTTTGTATGGATTATTGTGCGTGCCTTATGCTCCATGTTTGCGCAAACAGGTGAGGTATGACAGCTTTTCTTGCGTATATGTTTTTTTTTTTCTTTTTACGTTTTCCTTAGAACTAATTATTCATGTACATATAGAAATATAAAATTTTACAGCTTACAAATTCTAATGATATACAGAAGCCGATTTCAGTAAATTATGAATGAAATAACTTTAGTAAAACATATTTAGATAACAATATTCAATTCAGCAAAATTATGTATTTAACGTTAAGATGCGAGAATTAGGAACTCACTTTAACATGAACTTGTGTAAATATTATCTACTGAAACTTTGGGTGATTAGTGAAATTAAATTTTAACTATCCTTCTTTAAAATTATTTCTTTTTTTTTTGTTTTTTTTTTTGCATTGATATATCTAGCAGTGTTTCTGGGGGTTTAGACTTTAACTTTAAACTCTTGGCTTGTGAATCTTAAGCCAAGGCTTCGACGGTATGGTGTTCACGTGCTCCTCCCAACGTTTGGAGTCCACTTTTAAAACTTTTGCAAAGTCAGCAAGCACAGTCTTTGGGTGTTTTGCTTTATTTGAAATGAGTGTTTCCTATCAAAGATAGAGTCGAATAGGATTCAAGGTTTTGAGTTGTAGATCCGGGTAAATATATAATCCACGTGGTTTTACTTATAACCATATGGACCAGCCTTTGTTCCTTGGAACTGAGGCTACAGGAACGTTGTTACAATGAAGTCTTTTCCCAAAAATGTAATTTTTACCACTTTATAGAAAAAATAAATTCCAGGCACGATTATAATATATATTTTGTATTATTTCACAAGTTTTTTTGCTCAAAAATATTCTTGGATGAGTGCACTATTTTCCGATGAAATATTTCGCAACTTTACTCCGTCGAAGTCACAAACGAAAAGGCAGAAGAATGGTCGACTTGGCTTCGAGAGACATATGTATTTTCATTATTCCCTTTTCCCTATTTCTTTACATGCCACTGCTGCTTGTCAAGCATAGTCATTAAGGCTCGATTACCTGAGTTCCCAGAAAGTTATTCAAAGTAAGGTAACCATCACACTATTAACAGTTGAACTTTTTGAAGTTGATTTGCATAGTGAAGACCAGCTAATTAGGGATTTAAAATTATACCATCGTAATCCTTGTTTAATTCTCTATAAAAAGGTGGTTAAAAAAATGGGGGTTTTTCAAGAACTATTTTTAAAATATTTTTCTTTATCACGAGATGGTTTATTTTGTGAGAATCAACAATTAATTGTAATTTTTTTTTCGAAAACTTATGTTAAGATATATTTGGTAAGGTGTTAAACATCGGGTTTTTGCAAAAAGTAAAATTTTTGCGGATTCCGATAGAATACATATCTAGGTATAATATTTGTATGGCATAATACCCTCTATCTGCACACTTTTCACAAAGATGAGATTCTGATATAAAAATCCATCTAAGATTTAACTGCCATCGGCGATATTAATGCTACCTTATATAACGCTGACAGAAGAATTTACACTATTATATATTGGGGTGCAATGGGGTATAGTCGTTGCGCTGGATATGCAGTTACAGTTGCATGGCTATACTCAATCCTGACTCTTGCGTCCTCGTTCGCGCTCTCTGGGCTACGTGAGCAACCCATGTGCGAGATGCGGTAACCAATCCGAGTGGAGCCTTGGGTCACGGCAGAAAGAGAGGGAGCTTCGGTGGGGCCACTCTGACTTATTCGGTTTAAGGGCTCACTGAAGTCTGCAACGTCTGTTAATCAGTAGGTGCGGCTGCAAGCGGGTGTCTGCTTGGAGCAAGCGGCTCGCTATATAAACGTGTATTTGGTTGCGA
>NW_016164835.1:0-276 GCF_001687245.7 Rhagoletis zephyria | reverse complement strand
CCCGGTGGACGAGCGTCTAGCCACAATCCGCATCAAAGCGACATTCTTCAACATCTCGCTCATCTGCGCCCATGTCCCGACGGAAGAGAAGGATGAGGTATCCAACTATCTCTTCTATGAGTGCTTGGAGCGCACGCTGCCTCCGTCATGATATCAAATAGTGCTTGGCGACTTCAATGCTAGTGTGGGCAAGGAAGGGATCTTTGGAAACACCATCGGAAAATTCAGCCTCCAGGACGAAACGTCCGATAACGGATTGAGGCTGATCGACTTCGC
>NW_016164834.1:22853-29873 GCF_001687245.7 Rhagoletis zephyria | reverse complement strand
TGTTATGTTATGCCAAGTACTAAGCTAAACTCCCCTCCACTTAACCCATTCCAACTAATGTTATTTTAGCTCATTCAACTTACATAAACTATCCTTAATTTTATCGGTTGAATTTCAACCGCTGGGCGAACACTAGTCAATATAATTCCGTTAAGTAATATATTTACATTTGCAGCATAGGGTATCTACAAAACAATTGATAAAAATAACGATAAAAAATCGGCGGAAATATTAATCAGCAATACTCATAAGCAAACCTGTAGAAACACCAGTAAAAAATTGGTATCAATATCAATCAAATTGGTAGCAATAGCGATCACAATTGGTAGCAATTTCGATACAAAACTATACAAATATCGACCAAAAATCAATAGTTAGGTCGATATAAAATCTATAACAATATCGGTAAAGAATCTATAACAATATCGATAAATAAATCAGTGGACGGTTATTTGTCGATTTAAATCGATGCCAATATCTAATTTATATCGATTAATACATCTATATCTACATTTTCTTTTGCATATATTGGTAATAATATCGATAAATATTTAGTAATAATAATAAATAAAAAAGATGGATTTATTAAATTTAAAGTAATCAATCGATTACTAGTTACATATTGTAAATGTGAAATGTTTTTGTATTTTCTAACTTTATTAAGGGACTCACAAGATGTCAAAACGATTCACATGTTATTAAATCAAAAATTGTTTGTAGCTGCGTACTTGGAATCACCTAAACGTTATTTACTTAGTCGTTATAAAATGTATTACAAAATGACTTTTTATGTGAAAAAGAGTAGATATGTTTTTCACGTGTAAGCCTTCCGTGCGAAACAGGTTGACAATAAATCGTAAAATTTTAAAATAACTACAGCCGATAAATAAAGTGGAGTTGAAGACCCAGCTCATTGTTAAATTCAATCAAATTTGCTTAAGCGGCTGTGGTGCCCATCACTACATACATAAGCACAAATGTCGAATCTTGCTGTACCCAATTTATTCGGTTTCACTCACATTTTCTTTTACCACTTCGCAGTTCATATATACTCACTCGCCCATACATATATGTATGTATGTATGTAAGTATGTTCATAAGTTTGAAAATTTATTTGCATTGCTGTCACAGTTTAATTTATGGTTTTCTTTCTGTGCTCACATCTCTGCAACCCAAAAACAACATTAGTATGTAGCATTGGATGACTGACTGATTGTAGAGTATTTGCATGCTGAGTGGACTTTTAGGTTGCTGGTTGCCGCCCAACTGCAACGAAATGTGAACAATATCATCATTTCTGGTGGCTCTCTGATTGTGGTATAGCTATAACCAATATTGTTATTGTTGTACCAACAACAAATCTGCCACACTTCAGTCCGAAAAACCGCAACGTTTTATGCTCACCACTCTTGTTGCATGCAACAACTGTGACTCAACGACTGACTACTTTTGCCGCCTCTGATTTTATTGTTGCCGTAAACGAAAGGCAGCAGTTACATTTTGTAAGGACACAGAATTATGTATGTACATATACTCACACATTTATATGCATCTAGTTAAAGGATTTATAGCTTTCGCAAGCAAATGTACTCAAGAGAGTGTACATACGTACATATTATTATAGCAGTGTGTACGTATGTGTTTGTTTTGTGTTTGCACACATTTCTTTCCTGGCTGGTTATTTACTGCCTATCTGACTGGCTGGACACATTCGCTGTAAATTAAAAGAGAATTTTTGTGTTTGCATACTTCCTTCGGGGTCATGCATTGCAGCTGTGCCACACACTCCCGACTGACCTCATTGAGCAGTACTACTTAGTATATACATATGTATATGTAGAAGTTGAACAGGCGCTTATGCATAGCAGCTTTGAAATGTTACAATCCACGGCCTACTTGACCGTACATAAATTCTCGATTCGCACATTTGAGTTTACATACAAATGCATGTGTATTGTATTTGTGCGCCTGGGTTGCTAAATAAGATTAAGAGAGCTTACGTCTGTGTGTATTTTTGGTAGTAAGCCTAGCAATTAAATTTTGCTGAATGGCACTTAAGCCTCAATTTTATAAGTGAAATTCCGATTAAAAGTCTTAAAAAAGTCGAGTGCTTATTTTCGAAATGTTTCGGTGCTAGTCATAATTAAATTACATACATACATTTTGGCCAACTTTCGAATATCACACCTCAATATTTTAAGCTTTCGCTCAAAGTACTTCCAATGCTGAGCTTATGTGCAAGTATTTACAATTTCCTAGTATTTTTTTTTTTGCTTCAGTTGTTTTATTATTTGCGCCATTCTACGTAAGAAACAGCGATCTACATCGTGATCTTGGCATGCCAACTGTCACTGAAATGACGAAACAATTCGCCATAGCTCACAAACAGCGATTAGTAGGTCACGTCAACGTAGCAGCGTCCAGCTTACTTCGGCTGAATCCTACGCAAAGNTTTTTTATCTAAAAATTAAAACGAAATTTTGTTTAAAAAGGCAAGAAAATAAAAAAGATCCTAAAAATGAAATGAAAAAAATTATATATTTTGCTTTTTAAACCAACGAAATTAAAAATTTTAAAAATGAAAAAAAAAAAAAAAAAAAAAAAAAAAAATTTGCTCGAATACTGCTTACTTTGCAAACCAACAGACAGTTTACTTCGATATATGTTTTATTGGCAGCAACAATAATAAATTTACCTTATCTCTTTGGTCTGGCTAAGGTTGTTATCCGCTTCACTGACGCTTTGGCCGGTGTTTTGTTCTTTTATGTGTTTTTTTTTTGTTTTTTTTTTTGTGTTCATATTCTCCTAATACTTTGTTTCTCCCTGACATTCACCTATTGTCATTTATGGTTGTTTTGTTGTCGCTTTATGTTTGTCTTGCGGTTATCTTGGCAATAAACCAATTTTTATGCGTGACCAAGTATTGTTTACATTTACGGTGTACACCTCTAACTTATCGTTTCCGTTGCCTGTGATTCAGTTTATTTGCATTTCGAATTTTCGTATTCACCACTATTACATTTAAAGACATAAAATGGTGTGGCATTGGAAAGTTGGCAAATACTTACATTAGCTATATCAACCGCGTCATAAGCAGTATTGGAAGTTGAGAAAGAAAACAAAATCACTCAAAATATTGCCAGTTTTAAGTCCTGAAAATTCTAAACCTGAGCAGAATACTACTTTTTCCGATTCCTAACACTTTCTGTAAGTAGGTCGCTCAGTCTAATTTAAAAATATAAAAAGATTAGATCATGGAATTGGATGGAAAATTAATTGCAAAAATAATTTCAGTTTAAAGCTTTTTCGGAACCCTAGGTACGGTGTTATGCTTTGTTATGTTATGATGTTGTGCTATGCTAAGTTATGTTATGTTAAGTAATGTTATGTTGTTGTGTTATGTTTTGTTATGTTATGTTATGTCTGGTGCTTTGTTGTTTTGTGTAGTGTTATGCTGTTATGTTTTGTTTTGTTACGTTATGTTATGTTATGTATGTTATGATGTTATGATGTTATGTTATGTTATTTTGTGTTTTGTTTTGTTGTGTTGTATTGTGTCGTGTTGTGAAGTGTTATGTAATGTTAAGTTATGTTATGTTGTGTTATGTTATATTTTGTTATGTTGTTCAACGCATTTGACCTCAATTCACTTCAATACTCAACTAAACTCAACTCGGCTCAACTCAGCTCACCTGATTTAATTTAAAAGGTTGAATTTCAACCGCTGGGCGAACACTAGTTGTTGTTATTCCCACGTACTTAAAGCCAACAGCAATGCCTACCTCGAAATTCGGAAGTGTTATTTTTGACTTAGTAGGTAATTGAGCAGTAAAATCTACACTATACAAACGAAAATCCGATTTTATCAGGGAGTAACCAGTTAGAGACGGACTGCGCTTAACTCCGTTTTTCTAACTCCAGCTCCAGCTAACTAAGAAGAAATAGAAATGGATACCGTCTATACTATAATTTAGTCACATGCCGAAATGTAGGATGAATATAGATAATATAAAATTCACGATCGTCCGTGTCTGCTGCCAATGTGCAATTTTATAAGATCGATTACGCAAATCTATTTCGAATTCGAACTAGTTCAAACGATATATAAGATTTTTAGAAATAACTCAACTTCCTTGTTGCAACAAATACAAAAAAAGTTGAAGTTGAAGTTAAATTTCCATTTTCTCTTGAATTAAAATTTTAAACAGGTGGCAACCCTCATCGAAAACTTTAAAAAATAGTTTAGATGTTAGTCACAGGTATAAGCGATTTGTGTGCCGAATTTCAACTAAATCCGTCTAGCTGCTTCTGTGTGGAGAGAAAACTCGCATCGATCGGTTATTCTAACTTGAAATCACCCTGATTCACAATATTGATGTTAGCCGAGAGAGATTTAAGGAGTTTTTGGTCTGACAATACTTCTCAAAAGGGTCGCCATCTGTTTTAAAATTCAAATTTAATTAAATCTTGCACAGGTCATTTAAAATATTAAAATATGGGTGTCAAACAAGAGGGTGGCAAGAAATCTTTAGTTTAAACATTAAGAATATTTTCTAGGTTGCCATCGGTTAAAATAATTAAATTTAAATTACATATATAATAAGATAAATGAATTACTAAGAGATGTGTATCAATCGAAGTGGGTTTGAAATGACTTCAGAAGGGTTGCCACATATCTGAAAATATCAAATTCATCTTAATTCATCAGTTAATTTAAAAGTGTATCCTAAGGTCAGATGAAAGAGATTTAAGAAGATGGGACGTTTGAAAAGGGTTGCCACCTGTTTTAAAAATGGAATTAAGTTAACTTAAACGCAAGATATGTCTGTATATGATATATTTAAATGTGAGTTTCAAACGAAGTAGTTTTATGACAGCTTTAGTTTAAAAATATTTTCGGTTAAGGTTGCCACGTATACAAAAAGTCATATCCATCTAGCTATGTATGTATAATAAGCGAATTATTTTTTAAGAAGGTCATCAGAATTGCACCGCGCGTTCGAATTTCTAAAATAAAACTTCAAATTAAAGAGCTTGGCCCGTAAGTGTGAAATATCGTTATATTTTTTGAAGTTACAACTTTTTATCGGTACAGGGTGATTTAAAAATAGCGAAGCCGAACTATGCGAGACTTCTCTCCACTGAAAAAAGGGCTGAACGGGGTTGAAATATTTTGTAGGCTTTTGAATGGGGGTGCCATCTCTTTAAAATGTCAAATAAAATTTTAGAAGTTTTAACGCCACAACGGTGTCGAAAGTTTCGTATTGTTGTATGTCGTAAACTTTAAAAGCTTAAATAAATGTTTAGAGGACTTGAAACCACAACCAACGTTTCTGTAGCACTGCGAGAGTTAACAATAGGATTTTTGTGGTACCTTGGAAACCCCCTTAATATATTTTTAGCCGCTTAAAGTTTACAACATACAACAATACGACACTTACGATACAGTTGTAAATACCTCAATTGGGAAATATGGGTAATAGAGAAAGAAAACTTTTTAATTCTCTCATCGCCGCTATTATCTGCTATCGTCCCGCTTTTTAATAATAATTTAATGCGTTTTTGCAATTAGCCGCTTGCCCTTCCGACAAACACCAATATCAACTAAGGATACAAAAAAAAGTTATGTTGTGTTTCATACATAGAAAGATGGATCTACATATACATTTTTATTTCCTTAAAAACACCAAGCGTAATTGTTATGCATCGATTTCACTTAAATCACCATAATTGCTTTCTGCATACATACATATCTATTACATAAGTATGTATTATACTCTGCTAATTATGCTAATAATAACAAATTTATTAAAGCGTATCTATAATTCACTTGCACTTGAATAACCTCAACAAACTCGAAACTAATTAGCTACTCATCAAACGCTATTTCGTTGGCTGAGTGGAAGATCGACCTATCTCGGCAGCCAGTTCGAAAACATTCTATCTCAAAAAACTTTTCAAGAACGCCCTATTTCAGAATTCGTTTCAAAAACGCCCTATCTCAGCTGCCGATTCAAAAACGCCCTATATCAGAATATTTTCAATACATTTTGAAGTGAGATAGGGCGTTTTTGAACCGAATTTTGAGATAGGGTGTTTTTCAATAAAATTCTGAAATAGGGCGTTCTTGAAAAGTTTTTTGAGATAGAGCGTTTTCGAACTGGCAGCCGAGATAGGTCGATCTTCCACTCAGCCATCGATTTAATAACACTCGTAAATAATGTGGCATATCTGAGTGGTGCGTAGAAAATTTGCACGTTACTTAGCAACAGTTCCACCTTTTATTACAGCAAGAAATATACTGGATTTTTATTCGCATAAAATATATTTATTTGATAAATTTAATCGCAGCTCAAATTTGCTTTTTCAAGAGCAAAGACTTAATTTTTTATTGCTAACTCTATAATTAGTAACACAATATGTGCTCAAATAATTTTAATGATAAGCTTCTTTTCTTCGAATTATTTATTGAAAGCAAAGCTGGCGAATACTTTCTCTGTGCAGAAATAAAAAAATTAATACAGTCTTTAATTTTCCTGACTTTTTGCATAAAAAAATAGGCTTTCATAAAAAGTGAACTTATCAACTTTTCACACTAAGCTAGCGATACACACATGTACATATGCCACGCCTATACAACCTGTTTAAACATTTTCCCAAGAAAAACCATTTATTTAGGCAGCTAACAAGATTTTTAGTCAAAAGATAAGACATCGTGACGTGTAATCATTTTACTTATAAGAAATAGCAACAAATTTTAGTTATGTTTTTTCTTTTGAGCACAAACTGTGAATAGATTTTCGATTTTATTTTGAGGAAAAATGTTTATTGTTTCGTCAATGTTATTGTGGCTTGTTGAAAAAGCAACAAAGTCTAAGCGGTAGAAGTTATAGCAGCTATTTCGGAGATCACCACATCTCCCATCAGACTTCTTTTTTCTAGACTTCAGCAGGGATCGAACCTGCGAATTCGATGTTCAAAGTCAGAAGCGTTATCCGTTACGGGATGTACATAGCTCAG
>NW_016164834.1:0-22828 GCF_001687245.7 Rhagoletis zephyria | reverse complement strand
TGATAGTAGTTGGTTGAATAAGGAAAATGAATTAGCAACAAGAGTTTACGGGATGTACATAGCTCAGTGGTTAACGCTTCTGACTTTGAACATCGAATTCGCAGGTTCGATCCCTGCTGAAGTCTAGAAAAAGAAGTCTGACTTCTTTCTACCGCTTAGACTTTGTTGCTTTTTCAATTTTTCCTAATAAACAATCGTGGTACAAAGCTCAATAAAAATTTATTGTTTCTTTTTGTACGAGTTTTTTTATTTAAAGATCACAAACAAGAAAGTTAAAATTTAGTTTAATTTTGGACCCGAAATTTCGCGAAAAGTTCCGAAAAATACTTAACAAAACAGGAGATGAAAAAAATCATTATTCTCAGAGCTCTGAAAATCCTAACTCTTTCCAAAAAATCTCGAAGCGTACAAAGCGATAAATTCCGAACTTTTCGGAGAACCAAAATTTGAAAATTCCTGAAAACTAAAACACGGAGAAAAAAATAAAAAAGACCCCAAAAAACACAAAAAGTTTTGTAACAATGCTGAGAAATGACGACACAATATTTATATAAAAACAATCAGAAACATCCTTAAAACTAAAAAACGAAAAATATCGAAGTGTTACGAAAAATCAAAAAAATTCACCAAAAATACCGGAAATCTGAACACGAAGAATCCCAAAAGGTCTCCAAGAAAGCCTGAGAATTATTAAAAATCTCGAAATAATTAAAAAAATTAAAAAAAAAATTCAAGAATATGCACATAGATAGATTCTGAAAAAAAAATGGGAANCCAAGAAAGCCTGAGAATTATTAAAAATCTCGAAATAATTAAAAAAATTACAAAAAAAATTCAAGAATATGCACATAGATAGATTCTGAAAATAAAAATGGGAGTTCCCGCAAAATAAAATCTTTCCTAAAAAATAACAACAGCTAAAATACGAAGAAACCCGAAGGCTTTCACAGATANAAAAATGGGAATTCCCGCAAAATAAAATCTTTCCTAAAAAATAACAACAGCTAAAATACGAAGAAACCCGAAGGCTTTCACAGATATAACAAAAAGTCCCGAAGAAATCCCCAAAAAATTCCGCAAAGCCCAGAAATTCCCAAAAAATGCCAAAATTTTTCAGAAACATTACAAACACCAAAACACAAAAAAAATACCGAAAAGTACAAAAAAAAAAAAAAATATTTTTAGAAGTCTGAAAGCGACTTGGAGAATTCATCACTTCATTTCGAAGTTTGAAAATTGTTTGAAAAGTAAAACTTTCGTTGGTGAACTTTGCATTTTATTTTTCCCTTAAAAAAAGGAAAGCAAAAATATGTTTTATTGTAATAGGAAATCATTAACTACAAACAAGTTTTTCTATCATTTTAAAACTTCTTTCTACAATGGACCAAATCACCAATTCAATGGTTATCATAAACCCTTCAGCGCCTATTTAAAAATTTCAGCAAAGGTCCTCTTCTCGTTTAAGTACTTACTTAACCTAAGTACCTCCGCGTACGTAAATAAGTACTTCCGAAAACTTAATTTTTTTTGTAAGATAGTTGAACAAGTTTTACGGTGCATCTAATCATTGCTCAACATTTTTTTTTGAAAAATGCATGTCAAGTCTTATTTAAGTAACCCTAAGCAAAAATAAACAAAAAGTGTAGTCCTTACGCAATTTTAGAATTTTAAGATAAATTTCTAGTGTCACAAAATTTTCAAAATGTATTTAACCTTGAAGACAACATCAAACCCAAAAACTAAAGAGCGTGGCCAGATAGGGACAAGGGCGCTTGAACCNTAAACCCTTCAGCGCCTATTTAAAAATTTCAGCAAAGGTCCTCTTCTCGTACAGTACTTACTTAACCTAAGTACCTCCGCGTACGTAAATAAGTACTTCCGAAAACTTAATTTTTTTTGTAAGATAGTTGAACAAGTAAAAGTGTAGTCCTTGCGCAATTTTAGAATTTTAAGATAAATTTCTAGTGTCACAAAATTTTCAAAATGTATTTAACCTTGAAGACAACATCAAACCCAAAAACTAAAAAGCGTGGCCAGATAGGGACAAGGGCGCTTGAACTCCACTTATCTTCTGTAATAACCTCGAATTAGGAGAGTTCTGGGGCAATTATTGGCTACTGCTTAATGGACATACATGACAGCATCATGGGATTTCCAGCACACCATTTTAGCCGCAACAGTATCTAGGACCAAAGAGGAGAGGGAAAACGCAGAATACCTCCTCTGCCACCATCAGGACTTAGCTTTGAATTAATTTATCGATATAAATTGGCTAGACTACTCTTATAATTATGGATAACATATGAATACCCATATACATCGAAATCATAGAGATACACCATCCCGGAAGGAAATTCTCCAGACAAAGACCTGATGCCGTTCAGAGCCTGGCNTCCTCTGCCACCATCAGGACTTAGCTTTGAATTAATTTATCGATATAAATCGGCTAGACTACTCTTATAATTATCGATAACATATGAATACCCATATACATCGAAATCATAGAGATATACCATCCCGGAAGGAAATTCTCCAGACAAAGACCTGATGCCGTTCAGAGCCTGGCTATACTTTCGTAACTGAGATTTTATCGACAGTGTCAAAACAGGTTCTAGTAAAAAGAATGCCTTCTACAGGTAATCTGTTGTGGTGCAAGCCGTAGCATATAAAAATGAATCATAGATAATCACCTCTGGCGATGACATATTCTCTCAGCAATGGTTATCTCTCGTTGTGCCCGAACCGGCACTCACACGCAATATCATGTCTTGGGCACAGTATACAGTAAACCATCCATTGACAATATGCTTATTTGAAAATTAATACATGAAATATTGTGCATGAATAGGATTCTTTTGTCATTAACCCATAGGCAATGACTGGTGCTTAAGTACNTCTGTTGTGGTGCAAACCGTAGCATATAAAAATGAATCATAGATAATCACCTCTGGCGATGACATATTCTCTCAGCAACGGTTATCTCTCGTTGTGCCCGAACCGGCACTCACACGCAATATCATGTCTTGGGCACAGTATACAGTAAACCATCCATTGACAATATGCTTATTTGAAAATTAATACATGAAATATTGTGCATGTATAGGATTCTTTTGTCATTAGGCACCATAGGCAATGACTGGTGCTTAAGTATNTGCCTTCTACACGTAATCTGTTGTGGTGCAAACCGTAGCATATAAAAATGAATCATAGATAATCACTTCTGGCGATGACATATTCTCTCAGCAACGGTTATCTCTCGTTGTGCCCGAACCGGCACTCACACGCAATATCATGTCTTGGGCACAGTATACAGTAAACCATCCATTGACAATATGCTTATTTGAAAATTAATACATGAAATATTGTGCATGAATAGGATTCTTTTGTCATTAACCCATAGGCAATGACTGGTGCTTAAGTACCCACAAATGTTTTTTGATATATTTGAAATGTAAATTTTGACAGCGAAATTCCTAAAAAAAATAATAAAACAAAAATATTGTTGATTACTACATGGGAGGTGGTCGTGGTTATTGACAGGTTTCGCTAAAATTTAATACTAACCTAAATTATACCAAAGGCAACTTCGGCACCGACTTTCGTTAAAATATCTACATAAATTTTGTTCGAGTTTGCGTGTTTACAAACAGACACGACTGAACCAATTCATTTCGTCATTCTGAATATTTTGATAAATATGTATGTAAGAACATGTGTATATACATTTTATACGGTTGAAAAACGGCCTCGCTAATCTGCATAAAACTTTTTTATTTGCATTAACTCATGTAGTATCCTTTTCAAATGAAAATAAGCGGCAGAACAAATGCATACAAATTTGTTCGAACGTCGATATATAACTTTGTGTACATATTTTATTAAAACTTTGGAGGTCTCCACTATAAGAGTTGTATATTTGAAAATTAGAGAGTTCTACCGTTAAGTTAAGTAATACTTGTTTTACCCCCTAATTTATGGGACCATTTTCCAAAGTCAGCCCACCGTTATTCACTCAAAGTTTTATTCGGAACACGATATGACTTATGTAGGAACTGCATCCGGTTATAATCGCTTACGCTGCAAGCCTGATTTGCTTGGAATTTTGTTTTTCTCGTTGTTTTGTTTTATGTTACTTGAAAATATTTTTTACTGTAAGAAAATATTGAAATTCATTTCATTTGGGTTAAAGAAAACGACAACTGTGAAAAAATATCAACCAATACATTCAAATAAATTGTCAAATAAGCATATTTAAATTTTTTGTTTTGCCTATCTGGATTACTGTATATTGTGGTCTTGGGTAACCAGTTCAGGTGCTAGGTAGATATTCTCAAGTAAATTTTCGTTGACAGCGCCAGGACAGTATCTTCTTAAAGTCAGAATAATAGTTTCCCCTTAAGTTAATAATTTTTGGTGTTGGGAAGGTTACCTTAAGTGACATACTTTTCAGCAGTGCCTTGACTGTGACAGCCATACAATAATATACCATCAGAGCACTGATTATTTTCTCCGAAGCTAAACTTTTTTCCGATACCGTTAATTATAATGTTAATATTATACTAAAATATCAGCCCCTAAAATATTACAGACACTATTTTAAAATTAAATATGTATACTAGGGTTGTCCAAAAATTCACGAGAAAAAATAAAGACCGAATATGAATTCCCTCACCCGCTAGAATTAGTCTATATCAAAAAATATCCCTGCTTTTTTATTTCAGAAGCAAACAAATTTAGCGGTCTCTCAAAGCGTTCAAAGTTTTCTGTGTATTTTATATGGGGGAAAAATTGGTATAGAGTTCTTAAGAATCTATGTTTTTCGATCGAAAAGCTCCGTTTCTCTTCAAGAGACTTTCAATAATAATTCCCAATTGATTAATTTATCAATTTTTAGTACGAACGAATTTTTATAAATCCCACCATGGCATCTTTTTCGGTTTTGTGGAACCTATAAAAATAGTTAATATTAAAAAATGTTTAAATAAACAATTGAACATATTATTATTAGAAGTGTCCTGAAGAGAAACAGTATTTTGCAATCGAAAAATATTTATTTTGAAAAATCCTATAAAATTTCTACGAAAAATTGCCTTTGTCTTGGAGAGGCCACAAAATATATTTAAAAAAAAAAAAAAAAACAGCGACATATTTTTTCGGTATAGAACAATCCTAGCGGTGAGAGCATTAAAATTCCGACTTTACTTTATTTGGACCATATACATTGGGTATACCCCCAATCGGTCTCGCATAATTATTAAATTTACGCTAAATTCTCTTTCCGTAATTTTTTTTTACATATGCAAATTTAAATAAACCCATTTGAAGTCCCTTATTTTTTGTAGCATGTCATTTTCCCTTTGGTCCTTGTGTCTACCATCCTTCAACCGCATATCGACCATGTAATCAGTGCACATTTAAAAAAAAAACAAGTTTGTATAATTTTCCACTTGGAAGATCAAAAGTGTAAACATTTTACGTTCGTTATTTCTCAACCAGCTAAGTATGCTTGTTAACCCTTTCTTGGCTTTCACGTGCCTCACTTATGTATGTATGTATAACCTGCGCAACGGGCTTTTGTGTGCGGCCATTGCGGCAAAGTCAGACCAGTCAACTGCCAGTCAAGCAAGCAAGCAAACCAACCAACCAGCCAGCCAGCCACCCACCCGACCTAACAAGCAGGCAGCAAACAACGATGAAGAAGATACGAGCTTGCAGCCGTGCAGCCAGACAAATAACCGAAAAGCTACATCAAGAGCGGCGAGATGGTAGCACATATACATACATAAGTATCTTTGCACATGCATATTAGTATTTGCATATATATGTATATAAACTTAGCTTCACACATTTACATACACAAATATATGGCAAATATAGCCAACAATAGTTTGAAGTGGATACTTCGGTGCTCATCTGCTTACACAGTGAATAATGTGCATTTATGTGATATATCTATGTATATAAACGAGCATTAAGCCTGCATATCATTCACATACACGTACATACATAAATACATACATACATACGTGCTAACATAAATGTGAATATGACATAATGCAGTCATAAATGCAAGTTGTGCCACTTTCGTTGACACCCAAGCCACAACGATAACACTCGAGAGCGCAGTAACTGCAGCTGCAGCAGCGAATGGCCATGTGCTACCTTTATGGAGTGCACACATACGTATACATATACATATATACATCTGGCTATGTATGTGAATGGCGACGACCCTTACAAATGCAGTGCATACAAACTTCTTTCAAAGTACCTAAGTCACGACCCTGACTTATGCGACCCCTTACAGTTCTGCTATGACTTTGATGCGCTTGGGTTTTCACTTTTATGCGAATGTGTCAATGTATGCGTGAAATCTAGTTACCTTCATATGTATGCATTTTTGTTTTTACTATATTTTATGACATAATTTCTATGCGATATGAATAAATTTATATGAAGAATGTTGGAAAGCGAAAACTTAGCCACCAACCAGCAAAGTTTAAATGCTTCTCTGTTAAAGTGATTTTGTGCTTAGTTGCGATGAAAATTATATTAAATGAAGTGAGCAGATCGGGCTATTTTTTTCATCATCGCCCCTACTTGAATTCATTGCACCACTGCGTTATTTTCTGATAGTTAACTTTGTTTGCTTATTAATTCTTTCTGCATAGGCGTTAATAAACAAGTAAATTGGAAAATTCAACGGAAATAGTGCAACGTAAATGATGCAACGGAAATGGTGCGACGGAAATGGTTGGGGCTGAAACAAGTGCTTCTTGTGTGTATGCATATGGTATGAATTTAACAAAAACTTGCTAATAAAAGGTTAAAGAATAACATTTAGAAAAAGACCAATACAAGAATGAAAGTAAAGGTGAATACGTACATAAATAAAGAAAAGAATAAAGGAAAAGGTAAAAATAAAAACAAAAACAAAGATGCGTAAAGATAAAGGCAAAAATGAAGGCCAAGGTAAATTTAAACACTTTACTTACATAAGGGCAAAGGTGAAGGGGAATATGTAGATGAAGAAAATTATAAACACAAAAGTAAAGACAAAGAGAAGGATGTGGATACCAATTAATGTAAAGATGAAGATAGAGGAAGAAAGATTAAAATAAAGGTAATTAAAGAGGAAAGGATAGAGAGAGACACCGAGACTCAATCTGGGGACTATTTTTGGATTTTAGAAATTTTCGGGATTCTCGGGACTTATCGATAAAATAATCGATATTTTTTCGGTTTTCTTATCGATTTTTTTATCGAAATTTTATCGATATTGTTATCAATTTTGCTATCGATATTTTCGGAACTTATCGATATAATATCGATTTTGTTATCGATATTTATCGATTTTGTTATCGATATTTATCGACTTTCTTATGGACATTTTTGTCGATTTTGTTATCTCTTTTGTTATGTATATAGTTATCGATATTTTTATTGACATTTATTGATTTTGTTATCGATTTTGTTATCGCTATTTATCGATTTTGTTATCGCTATTTATCAATTTTGTTATCGGTATTGATTGATTATGTCACCGATATTTATCGATTTTGTTATCGATATATGTATATCGGTTTTGTTGTCGGTATTTATCGATTTTCTTATCGAAATTTATCGATTTTGTTATCGATTTTTATCGATATTTATGAATGAAGTATTTCTAATACTAATTGAATAAGAAAAATTTGGAATTGAAAAAATAAAATCGTCCAAAAGTTAGGGTACGCTAATTTTGACGTGTGTACATCTATAAAATGAAGGTGTAATTATTGGGCATAATAAAAGAGAGCAAAAGTTTGCTGAAAAATATAAGACTTAGATATTAAAATATTTAATTTTGGCTACGACATTTCTTCATATTAAATTCTAAAACCAGTTCACTAAAAACGTGTATTTTATTAAGCGATAGCCTAAATAAAACATGTGTAAAAATTCGTAGTAATTCATCAATGAATTTGTAGGAAATATATTTAGAGGAATATTAAATCAATCAATCTTGAATGTAGCGAATAAATTAATGGAAATGGGTAGAGTGTTGACATACGTATGTACAAACCAATTTACGATTACAATTTCTCTTGAACCACGCTTGTGACATTCAATCAATCTTTTGTAAGTATTTTGGATTAGTTTGAAATTCCTTTCATGCATGCGTAAGCAGAATTTTGAAATGACAAAACATTTTCTAAGAAACTGTCTTAATATGCGATGTAGGGTCCATAATTGGAATTATTTCACACACTTATCTATCACCGTGCGACAGTAAGTTTTACACCCAAAAAAAAATGTATATATTGGCGAAACTGGGGATCAAAAATAGGTTTTTAATTTTTCCCTCTCTGCTGTTGGGTTTTTCATAAAACAACATTGAAAATTCAAAGAAGTTATTAATTCAAAATATATTTAAAATATTCGCTGAAATGTAGAATAACAATATGAGTATCAAATAAAAAAGAAAAAAATCTGTAAAATTAAAATATATAAAAATTTTTAATTGCTAAGGACGAATGTCCTTTTAAAATTGTATCCTTGAAAATTTGCAAAATTTTTATTTTTGACCCACATCCTATAATTTTGTCCTTCTAACTTTATTTCGTAAAAAAACCAAAAACTTCATTTTTTTAATTCTAAAGAATTTTCTTTTTTTTGTAATCAATATGGTTATTCTACATTGTACTAAATTTTTAAAATAATTAAAAAAAAAAAATTCATGAAAAAAATCCTCAAAAATATCTGACGTCAGAGCGAAAAGTAGAAACGCAGTGTATTATTCATATTTCTTGGAAAAAAGTAACTAACAGTGCATGACAAAGATTGTTTTTTTTTTGTTGTTGTAAATAAAAATGTATATTATTGTAGAAATTGTGACTTTATTGAGCTGTTTGATATTTCGTGACAACTTTGCTGCCCTTCCCACTAACGTATATGTACATACGAATGTAATAAATTAATTATTTTCAACGTAACTTTCCCTTTTAATTAACCGTAATCACTGATACGCAATGCTTAATAAAGAAAATGTTAAAGCAGTCGTTTTATTAAGTAGTACTACGTTTGTGCGTATGTCAATATATTAAAAATTTTTCATGAAACGTAGTTAAAATACATGAATTAAACACATGAAATGGTATTTATGGGGGTATTTTTAACTCCTTTTATTAAATGGCAAACGCATAAACGAAGTACATATATGAATGTATAAACATACATATGTAAACAGAAACTCTCATATTAATTCCACACGAACACGCATTCACATACACATACGTACATACATACACACATACATACTACACCACACGCCTTTGTGCAGAAAGGTAAGTAAGTTCGCGTATAACCGCATTTGATGTCGAGCGCAATTTGTGCGGTAATGCTTGCTGATAGAATGACCAAAAACGGAAGACCGCAGGCGTGACGGCACATACAAAAGGCAAAACAATTTACCGAGTATCTACGCGTCGTGCATACGAAATACACACATACATATGTGTAGAACGACAAGCGTCAACACTTTGAAATAGCTTGTGGTATAATGGAAAATAAATCAACCATACACAAAGGAGACTCTATGCGGCGATAATAACGGTAACCACAAAAGCGTCAACAGTAGATGGAGTGGAAAGAGAAAGTGGGCTGTGGCGCTGTGTGAAAGGGAAAACATAGATAATAGATTAATGTAGGCAATTAATTACCTAATTAAAAATGTTAAAATCGTGTGGATAATTTACCAAAATTTTATTATATTAAAATAACAGGAATTTCATTGAAAAATTAGATTAGTTCCAAATTTTGTCAAAATGAAAATAAAGAAACTCGAAGTCGCTTTAAGTTAATTGGTGTTCGAGTGTTTTGATATATGTATGTATTTATAGTTTTAGTGAGAAAAATTTGGAACGGAAACCTCTCTGCTCAAAGTGATTCGCGCGAGACTCGCTCAACTACAACCAGGAAGCCATAGTAACTTACCATAGACATTGAATGTAAAAATATCAGTGTATCAATTGGATTCAAAATATTACTCAGTTTATGCAGTTAGAGACATCCCCCGGGGAGGAATATTTTCTCTCTTTTTGTGGTAAGTGATACTGAATAAGCGGCTGGTAAATCAGGGAAGGAAAATCAAATTTTCAAATTGTACTTCATTTAAGGGGAAAAAATGCCCAGCAGCAGACCAATGTACATTAAAGTTTGTATGTACAATTCGTTACACATTTCACATTACGTCAAATATGTTATAAAGTACGAAAATACGACGATGCCTAATTTTGAGATCACGTTCTCCAATAGAAAAGGCTTTGTTTACTTAGAAGCCAAAATACTGCCAATCAGGTATCGAAGTAAGCTTAACTTTTGTCCGTTGGTGCTTGTTTAGGCCAATCAGGGGGCCTCTAAATGAATATAAATCAACCTTAACAAATCTCTGATCATTCTTGTCTACTCATATGATACGGACGATGTCTGATCAAGAGGAAATATGTTCGAGAATACTCGAGAGAAACCCAAATGGATGAGTCTGCACTTGGTTGGTATAAATGCAAGGAGGAACAAATTCCTTGAAAATTTATGTGTCTAAATTTAAAATGTACCGAAAATGGTCTTTAAGTACCTAATGTACTTTAAAATTATGAAAGTGCTGAAAAAATTACAATTTTACCAATTTTCCATTACTGTAGTAAACCGACGTTCATAGGAAATCAAGGTAGATTAAAACGCCACCAAATGGACTCTCAACTTTGATTCGAAAACAGACTGAAACTAAACTCAAAATAGAGAAGCTGAAGATTAAGGAGCGAGCAGACAAAAAATGTGCAACAAAAAATGGAAGGCAATAGATGAGATTTGATGTCAGGGATTGTAAACTGAAGGGACACGGCTATTGTCCGACCCATACTGCCACATAGAGTTCCAATAAAATCCTGCCCACCATAGGCTCCTGACACTTAGCTCGACCTAGTGCCGATAGGCCGTTCCATAGAAAAAGGAGGCTTGCAATTAAGGAGATGCTTTGGAACATAAAAACCATGCACTCGTAGAAACGCAGGTGGACATTTACTCAAATGATACTGGAAGAAATTTAGGCATTCTGCTACGGTAGTCTCTTTGTCAAAATGAATTACCATAACTTGAGTAATTTAAAATTTTATTTTCTAATTTGACAGATAAAAGAATGGTTATAAAAATTCCTTGCCGCTCTGCGTTTAACAAATTTTTGTCATCCCCAACGCAATGTGAAAAAATCAAATACTTACAACGCAACATTATTTAAGTGTTACCAGATTTATTTTTAATATACTTAAAACTTAAAACTATGTTGTCTGTCACTGAATAAAAGTATTTCTATCCCCCAAAAGTTCTCAACACTTCAACATCCACTTAAGTGCAATTTTTCAAAACTTAGTTTAAGCATGTCACCATAGCTATCAGCTGCAACACACATAAGGTACGCACACGCATACTCACATATACATATATTCAAGAAAAAAAAAAATAAACACACCAGCATACGCAATACAACTTCATAAAAAAAAAAAACAAAAAAAAATAAAAATAAAAAAATGTTAGTTGGAGCTTTTTTTGCTGCAACTTTCGCACTACTAAAACCGCCAGCAACAGAATGAATGCATCGCCGCCGACGAGCAACAACTTCAACTTCATCGTCTGCCTTGGCTTATCAGCTTGAGCGCGTCAAGCACTCGCACAGAGTATGGAAGCAAGAAAGTGTAGCAACAACACCAGCAGCTGCAGCAGCAGCAACTTGTGCATATGAGTGCGCGCGTGAATGGTTGCGTTGGCGTAAATCCGCCTTAATCTGCAGCTGTCTCCCACAGAATTGTCAATGACACAAAAATACACGCTCAAGTAGATGGAGAATAATGAAAGTCGCTTGGCGTTTTTGTCTGCTTTTTCTGTATAAAAATTCAGTTTTATTAATTTCAGATTTTCTTGTGCTAACTAATACAAAAAAGAGAAGCTGAGGAGTTGTGAAAAATTAATTTATACAATTTTAACAGATAGGTAAATAAAAAAAGTTATATTTGTAGAAAGCGTTGTTGATAAAAGAAAACAAAAAGAGAAATGAAAATCTCCAATTACACTTGTGAATCATGTATGTATGTATGTATGTAAATGGAAAGAGTTAGGAGTTGTCCTAGCAAATTTTGTTCGTTTATAGGCAATATATCATATAGCCACCATATACCCGATGTGGCCGACTTACATCGACTTTGTTGTTTTTGGCTTACAAAATTTGTATCCACAAATTTAATGTTATGCTAGTTTCTTTAATCATCTTTGATCCATTCTAATCGCTGTCATTGTGACTTGAGTACGTCAGCAGAGCAGCGACAGCATCGAAAAGTCATGTTTTTAACTGAAAATATTACTTTATTTTAAATGAAATACTAACGTGGAAACGCGTATTTACATTTAATTTTGTGTTTTTTATTTTTGTAAAAATTTTTTGACAAAAATATCAACTAAGAAATTAATGTACTTGACTTCTTGTAAAAGCTTTTTAAATTATTTTGTTAAGCCATTTCGATAGGAAAAATTTTCGTTACCACTTTTTTGTGAATGGGAAAAGGTCCGAATTCCCGGTTCTCATTGTAACACACCTCTACAGCCGGCACTCTTCAACAAACCTATGAAATGCGCCAGTTGTTAGACGTACAAAAACCAAAACATTTTAATTTCAGAATCTACAGCAAATTCACACAAAGTGGTATACCACCTATTATTTCTTTAATAAAAAAGTTTTATTTTTTCTGCAGCTCCGCTAATTAGAGTTTCTATAGGAGTATCTGGCACCGTTACAGCTACTAAAGACCACTACTTTATTTTAAATCCTTGAAGGTCTTTACCACATTTTTCTGACATTCATCCCAGTATGCCTAATTCGGTTTTATTTTGACACAGTTTGGTGGATTGGCTTCTTTTTATATCAAATTAAAATAAAAAATCTTTAAGGATAATATATTTTTAAAGGACATTTTTGACATGTTCCAAAAGGATAATTGAAAACAAAGTTAATAATTAATATAGTTTTGAATTTTTCTTTTAATCGACACCCATATTTCCATATTTTGTGTAAACTTTTGGAATTACATTATAATTTATGGTGCTTTAGAAAAAATTCTGACTACCTGGTAAAAAACTAAAAAACGCAACTTTACCAAATATTATGCCCTAATACTGTATGAAGTATTCAGCGTAGTCTTTATATAGGGTGGTTCAACGGTGATGCAGATCTTCAACAGCAATTATTTGTGATATTTAAATTTTTTATTATTGTTTTTTTTTTTTCAAGTAAACATATTTCTAATGGATAAATGGAATGAGTTTTTTTTCGCTCCATCCTGAAATGAGCAAAAATTTAATACTAAAGCTTCCAGCTGCTTTTTTTTGGAAAAATAGAAGTTTAAAGATCAAAATTTCCACATTGAAACCGTTTACATATCGTCACTTGAAATTCAAAAAGACGTAGCAAACATCGTCGCTGAAAGGCAAAAAGTCATAACTAATAAAATATTCAAAATTCACTTTTTAATTTATATAAGGGATTTCATCGAGTTAAAACTCTCACATGATTTTATGAAAAAAAAAAATGATTTCAGTTGCGATGTTGTTGCGCCTTTTTGCATTTCAGGTAACGATAAATACTTTGAGTCACAAAACTTTCCCTGTGAGTATTAATGAAAAATATTTACGCAAACAATTTTTAGATGATATGTACATATCTACATAATTGCAATAAGAATTTAATGAGTTTTAATTTTAAATTTTACATTTTTAATTTCAATTATTTTTCGCTTACAAAAATTCGTAAATATTTACCTAAATCAAAAAAAAAATCAAAGTAAATAATTACTACATATGTATGTATATTACATGGTATCATGCGTATAGAAAATTACGAATGAACTGCAAATGAATTATTAAAAAAAAATTCCCCGAGCAATAAATGCGTTCGCATATTTATAATTTTTTCCCATTCCTGTTTGGACAGCAATCGATTTTATTCTCGCCACTGCACTTAACTAGTTTTACAAAATAAAATATATATATTTAAAGTATTTATAAAAAATATGTGATACATATTACTATTAAAACTATAAAAATAAACACAATATTGTGCATAAACACATACATATGTACATCCATTTATGTGTGTATATATTAATACAGTCACAAATCTTTATGTGTCTGGTTCCACAAGTTTGCTGAATGCTTTAATTGAAATATTTTAATAATATAATATATAATTAATAATTTAAGTAATAGCAGAGAATGTTAATTTTTAATGAGAAGGCGCAAATGTTAAGTAACATTTTTTCAAGTACAAATTTGAAGATCTGCGATGCGGAAGTTCACCACTGAGATCGAGGAGTTCGCCACACCAATTTTAACTACCATATTCTATGGCGAAGTGAGAAATTTGTGGCAAATTTACACAAATTAGCTGCCGTTGGTGATATAAATATATTTGGAAATTTAGGCCGAAGAGCAGAAATTCGAATAAGTTTGAATAAATAAATGTAAACTAATATTTTATTTAACATTTTTTATGAAACAAAGTAAAAGGGCTGAAATAAAATTATGTATTATAAATTATGAAATTTCGGCGAAACATAGTAAAAATGTACGCGGAACTTTTCTCATATGAATTATTTATGTATGTATTATTACACCGTGCGACAGTCAATTTTACACACAAAAAAATGAATATATAGTTTTTCTCTCTGACGTCAGGATGTTTTTTTAAAAAGACTTTGAAATGTAAAAAAATTATCATTATTTCAGAAAAAAAAAATTCAGTGTAATGTAGGATAAAAATAAAATTGTAGTTTAAAAACTAAGACCTCCCTTTTATAATTGCCATTCGTACTGTCGTCAGGTATGTATCTGAGAATAGAAAACGCTGCATCTTTTAGGCGTATCAATATTACATAGTTACATCCCGAGCTAATAAAAGGACGGTAAAAAGGAAGGTAATAAGGATATCATATTCGGTAGAACTATAACAGAATACATTTTTTTGCTGCATAAGGTGCAGTATTTAAAAGTGGCAATAAGATTAACATTACCAATTATAGACCAATTTCTAAATTATCCAAGGTCTTAAAATTATTTGAACTTATTGTTTTTTGTTCATTTAAAAAATGGCCTCGAGCTCATTATAAAATTGTTATTTGAACTTATTGTGAAAGAAAAAATTCATTTTTCAGTTAATCGCCTAATATCCGTTGATCACCATGGTTTCATGAAAGTTAGATAAACTGTCTCTAAACTTGCAGTGTTTTCTGAATATTGTAGGTCTGCTTTCCAAAACCGTGTTCAAGTTGATGCTGTGTACACAGAGACTTCTCAAAAGCATTTGACAAGGTTAGCCACACAATTTTAATTTTCTAATTGAAGGCTTTAGGATTTCATTCCACCCTTTTTTTGAAATGGTTTAAATCCTATCTCTCCTCTCGGAAATGTGTTGTTAATTTTGATGCTGTGTCATCAGCCTCTTTCATTGCATCCTCTGGTGTTCCCCAGGGAGGTCCTCTTTATAATTTTTGTTAATGACATTTCTAGTTGCTTTAACTACTGTAACTTTCTGTTGTATGCTGATGATTTAAAGATATACTCAGCGATTGCGAGTAATTCTGACTCAGTAAATCTTCAATCTGATTTAGATAACGTCGATGCTTGGTGCAAAGAAAATAAGTTAAGATTCTGAGAACTTTGAGAGAATTTAATTCGCTCTCAACTCTTAATGGTCTAGACTTTTCTTACACAAAATACTATTTTGAAATGCTATTTAATGAATTATTTAATTAGTCTTAAGTGCTCCCTAATTTTCTTTCTTTGTAATCTTTAAGAATTGTTACACTTTTCTAGACTAAAACGAATAAAAAAAAACATGTATGGATGGTGGCTTCCTCAAACCTTGAAACTCAACTCGAATCTCTTGATGACGCTCTCTGAAAGACGTCCAAGTAAATACAGACTACTATTTCCGTAAAAAATCCCCGAGGGGAAATTTTGTTAGGAAGCCCCAAAAACACACTTGTTCCGATGAAAAAAGTTGATAAGAGTACAGGCTTTTTCAATTATTATTTTTTGTACCTGTTTATTCCCATAAGTAATGGAAATTATAACGGTCGATACCCTCACAGATGCATTAGGCAAGGCTCTTTTACAACTTATGTATATGTGCCCAAGCCTTGAGGGGCAAACGCTAACGACATATGTATCATTTTTATCCACCATAATGCCACACAGTCCTTGGCGCGCTTTAAAATTTTACCTTAACTATTACTCTTAACCATCTAACACCATACAGCCCTCGAAACGATACGAAATCTTGACTCTTTATCAAAATGCAAATATTTATACCCGAAAAGGCTTTTCGAGGGGTTTTCGGTTATGAAAAATCTTAATCTTCAAAATATTTTTACGAAAAACGGCCGCCGGGTCGCTTTGGTGAGAAAATGAAGCAACATTTTTCAGAAAGAGGAAATGCCTTTTGATGGTATAAATATTTGTATTTTGATCAATTTTTATTGTTTTAAATGCTGCACTGCGGCCGCCAACCTAGGACCACTGAGACAATCCAGACCTTCGTAAAAACTTGGCTTCATCAATTCATCAGAAATGATAGTCACCATCGCGAACCTCTATTGCAAGTTTACTTTTTAGAACAAATGGGGAAGTAAAAAAATAAACAGGAAGCCAGTTGAGCCGCAGTTTTCTGAAAACTTAGCAAATTATCACTTCATTCAGTTATTTAATTTAAAGAAAACTTATAGAGAACAGCGTTATTATCACTGCTGACAGAAGAGAAATAATACCTGTAAGGAATCCATGTAAAGGTCATTGCAAAGGGCAGGTGTTAAGCAGGGATCACACGGTTTGTTCATTTGTACAGATATGTACATTTTGGGTTTTTTTTTATTGAGCTAAACTCATTCGCAATACAAATTTCTAGACAACACCACTCTGTAGCTGCTAAAATGTATAAATCAGCAAAAATGTGCAAATCGTGTGATCCCAGCTTAATGTAAAAAAAAAAACAAGTTCAAGTGGGGAGCATTTCCAAAATAAAAATTTTACTCAATTTGGGTGGCGAAAACTTGCAAAGTGAATATGAAGTTAAACGCCTACAGGTAAACAAGAATAAGAAAAAGGTGATAAGGGGTGGCATCTTTTTCAAGTTCAACAAGAATGACTGCAAAAAGGTGTCATCATTCGATTTGGGCTCCAAAGAGATGCATAAGAATGTCAGCGGAAAAAAAAACTGTAAAAGGACTTAAAAAGGTTTGCCCCAAGGTTAACACAAAAGGCCCAATTCGTGTAAAAAATTCTGTGCCAAAAAACGAATGTCTAAGCAATTTGCCTGCTGAATTTTCATTAAAGCTAACAGTTGGGGGTAGCTTGATTAAATTTTTTCATAATTTCGGTAGCCATGTTTTTCATATGCAGCAGTTATATATTAAAGTCGTTTGCAAAAATTTAACATCCTCCCAACTTCATAAAAATTGCGGACCAAAATTATATGCACCTTTTTACTTAATTGAAAGCCCTTACTAATTTTCAAAGCGCACAAATGTCACTAAGTAGAGTGAAAGTATAGAGCGAATGAGCATATTCGCTGCGCCAGCTCTACACAACTTCCAAATGCAAACCGAGAAAAAGAAAAAACACCAACAACGAAAAGAAGCTAAAGCGTAAATGTTGCAAAAACTTTGCCACACAAAATTAGCTCTTTTCGCTGTGGCATGTAAAACTTCATGAATATTCACGCATTTCCGGCAGAATGCATTTCATTCAGCGAATTCGGTGCTTAAGTATGCACAAAGGCGTACAATGAAAATGCGCACAAATTAGTGTTACGTATACGCCATGGAGCTGCGCGACGTGCAAAGCGTCGAATCATTGCAGCGCTGCTGCTGGATGCTGCTGCTGACGATGATGATGTTGCGAGTCTTTGACGCTGATGCAGGCACAACTGCCGCTTTGAATTGTGTTACATAAAATTCGTTGCTGCGATTACAAAGCCAGGCGTTGGCAAATGATTAATGCTAATTTCCGCTCATCGTGTAATCACAGCGTGTTGCAATTAAGATTTTGTAAATAATGAGATGCATGAAATATTTGATGTAATTAGTTAGTTGGAAGTGTAAGGCAAAAGTTTGAGGTATTTGTGCGGTTTTGGAAATTCTTTAGAAGATAGCTGTGTGTTGCGGTTCTACATAGCGAAATGATTATTTAGCGTTTTACTCTTTTAGAACTTCCAACACTATCTCCTTTTATCGTAGAGAAGAATCCTTCCGATCTCCACTTTGATCATTAACAGCACATGCAACGGATGAAGCCACTTAAAGACATCCAGGAAGCAATGCCTTTCCTCATTGCAGAGTCATTTGCCCCAACAAAATATGGATGACATTAAAAATATGGGTCTGACAAGAGTAAAGTTCCTCACCAAGATCCTCAACTCAACGATTGTCACTTCCACCAATCCTAAGTTGTGGAAATCAGGTAGCTTGTCCCACTATTCAAGCCAGGAAAACCTGCTAACCAACCACAGTAGGAATGACTTTTACTGCTTTGTTACATGTGGTTCGTGTCACTAGACACAAGCGCACATCATCAACATAGCTTCCGCAAAATCACAGCACCACAGACAACTCGCGGTCTTATTCAAACCCGTTTCTGAGGTACAACCGTCTAAGTCCACTTGTCAAAAAATTTCGAGCGTTTCGTTGTGGAGGCTGAATTTTGCGACGGTGGCGCCATTGATTCCTTACTTTTCCACGATTTTGATATCATGGCGAATTTTTTCTTCAAGCGCTCATAAAAGAGTTCCTTGGACGCCTCGTCCTTCTCTTCCATCGGAGTGTGGACGCGATTGAGTGAGATGTTGACGAAACTCGCTTTGAATCGAATTGCGGCTAGACGCTCGGCCACCGGCTATAGGGTGAGTCTCTCTACCATCAAATTCCGAAATCGAATTTGCGCTCCTTAACATGGCAGCTGTAGTAGACGTCGCAAGGCGCCCGGAATTTTGATTCTTGCCCCGTCTAAGCATTTCTTGGATGGTATTGATGCCAGTCTTTGTCTTCTGGAGGACGTCAACCGGCCGGGTAGATGCACCTTCTTCATTGTCATCATCAAAGTAAGTTATTGTTTTAATTGGGCGAGATTTTACGCCTTCTCAATTTAGCTCGCTTTCAAACGGGTGTCTGGTCGCTACCCAAAGGAATCGTAGATATAAATATGTGGAAGTCGTGAGCTGCGACTGAACCGTAGGCAAAATAATCAATTCTGGCAACTACTAGGTGAATGCCAGTCAAAATCTCTACTTGTAGACTTTTGCGCACGGAACGATCCTCCGTATTCGCTAATAGATATCTATAATATGTCTTAGGAAAAAAATGTTATTGTGTGCGAAAAATTATTTGTTTTTCAATCTAACGGCAAGATTAATAAACCATTAGTGATGCTCTAAGTGTGCTTTATACCTGTGTATATTCCCATTCATCAGTAAGGGTCTCATTTCTACTGCGTGATGTTACACATCATTGATATCCCAACGCATTGCGTCCCAATAAAAATTCTTGTAATTACTTAAATTTATCTTTTATTTTAAAATCTTTGTGATATATATTTTTTTTCTTTTAAAACGAAAGCATAAACTTCTGCGGACAAACTTCAATACCGCTGTATGCACGAATTTATACGCTATTAAAATACAACCAAAAATTTGAACATTCTTACATACACATAACGCATTGTTTAACATATATATGTTTGACATACATATGTGCATGCTTAAATACATGTATGTAGCGATAAATATGTACACATGTATATTGGCACATGCATACCTCAGCTATAGATGCTCGTACAACCTCATGTGAATATTTTATTGTTACATATACATGTACCTATGTGTGTTCATTAGGATGGAACAAAAATAAGCCGAAAAACCAAACTTTTTGCTAAAAGAAAATAGAAATCCGCATTTTTTTACTTCGAAGTCGGTTAACATCTATGGTGCCGCTAGGTCTTTGCAGTTTATTCGTAGAATTGCTATTACATCGTTAAAAAGAAATATTTCTGGGTCGAATAATAACAGGAAATAACACTATGACGCTATTCATCTTTAAAATTATTTTAATATTTAATTTCAAAACCGACAATGTTATCTCGTTTGTATAAAATTTGTAATTTTATTTTTTTTAAATATGGATTAAATTTTTTTTTTTAAGATTTCTAATGAGAAATATTCTTATTTGATTAAAGAATTTTCGTTTTCAACAATTTTATAGCAATTTTTTTATTCAACGAATTTTTTTCTTATAAAATACGCATGAAACCTAAAAGCTCTGGCAATTTTAAATGTTTACCAATCTCAAAATAGAAAAGTACTCTTTAGTTGTTACCACCCTAATATACATACATAAATACATAGGTAGGTATGTATGCAGTTACATATCTATAGAATATCTACATGTACATTTTAACTTTCGTTGCATGTTTTAATGCCACAAATTGACTTGCAACCGTTCCAGTGGTGGTACGCAGAAAAGCTTTTAGCGCGCAAGACGCGTTGCCATCTCAAGGGTATCGAAAGTACCATTTCCCTTTCGCTATGCCGCCAACCAGCATCGCCAGCGCCGTCGACATGAACTTTCGTACAATTTTTGTTAGCTTGTCTTATTTGCTATTGTGCCATATTGTACACTTTGCTCTTCTTCATAAAATCGTATCTCCTTGGACTTTTGCTTTCTCATCGGTTTATATTTGTGTTCAAACTCAATTTGAAGTCCATTAAAATTTTCGTTTAGCTTTTATTGATTTTATTTATGTATATGTAGGCATGTGAAAATTTCTTCACTTGCCAACATGAGTTCCTTAAGTTTTTCCTCACTTTTTATAACCTCTTTTAAGTTAATGGGAGAAATTGTTATTCGGTTTTTTCTTCTTCGAAGGAGCGGTGACCAGTTTATCAATTCTTAAAAATATAGAATATCCAGTATGGAATATATTTATTATAATACGCAATAAAATATGACAAGGTAGTTGTTTTTAAATTCTATTGAACCCGCAGTGAATAATTCACCACCTTTTGTAAGAAGCTTCATTTCGAAAGAAAATTATTTATGGCATTTCTATACTAAGCTAAACGATATGTATCTATTCGCGTCAACATCATTTGTTTTTTCTTTTCCTTTAACTTGATTTATTCTCAGACATCACTTAACTGAGCTACGTAAAATTAAAAAGACGCATCCATTATCCATTATCAACACTCGACGACTATCTTTGCTTACCTTTCATTTTTAATTACAGCTAATGGGTGGCCCATTTTCCATTGTTGATTCCTCAATGCAACACAGTATTCGTAAATGCGGCATATTTGCTTGAATGCTTGTTGCTGCACCAGCACAACGGAAGCTATAATCTTTTAATTGCTTCCTTTCACAAAAAAAAAATAAAATCAACGAGAAAGGTGAATTGTGGAATAGCGAACAGCGAACAGCGCAGAATAATAGTACAGCTGCTAATGGTGTTCACAATAAATGTAACAGCCAGCAATTGCGCGCTGAACTGTTGCAGACACAATTACGGGTAGGTATTTATATTTGATGTTGTTGTGAGTATCTAGTAACTGGGATTATTATTGCATGAAAATCCTCACTGCGAAAATTGCTGCCGCATGCAGAGGGAGAATAAGATGGGAAAAGAGAAAAAGGCAGCAGCTTACTTTCTGTAGCGAAAGCTATAATTTTACAGTTCCTAAACAATAATGACACTTTAAAATATCTCCAATTATCAAAAGTACCAAAGATTAAGCAACGGGCGAAAGACAATTGCAAGCAATTAAATGAAGTGTTGCATTTATTATCAACATCATTGAGTTTAATAGCTGCAATATATTTGTTCGAGTTCAAATTATTAATTCACTTAGTTATTTATGAGTTGCTAATCCACTTTAAAGCTAATTTCAGCACTGCCAATCACATAATGAGAAAGTAGGTATGTACAAGTCAATTATGGGACAACACAAGCTCGATAAATTATCAAATAAATAATACGCCATCACACACACACACACACATACAAACACACATGCAGCCGCAATTGTTTGTTCTACACAAAGTAACAAATGTATGTATGCATATTTACCAATACACCTGGTGTGGAGCTTGCGGCCTTTCTCACAATTGCAAGCTACAATAATAATGTAGATATATATATTTGTGGCAGCCCTTTGGTGTGGGGGCGCATATCCTTTTTATTGGCTTCTGCTGGCGTGCGCGTGTGTGTTCATGTTCAACACAGAGCTTACTTTTTGCTCTGTACACATATTTGCATAAGCCAAGAAATCATCATTTATAAGCTTTGCAATTCTCCTCAAATAAGGTCGTAAATAAGACGGGATTATTATACGTACATATGTACATATATGCACATANTGTGTTTATTGGTTTTATTACCTGATTGCGACTGCGAACAGTTTTCAAGTATGCGATGTGTAGGTACCGCACGGACCCTGCAGAGAATTCCCAAATCCAGGCGATAAATATTTGGCATTCAAATTCGTTTGTGCCTGGAAGAATGCTTCTAGTAGAAATAGTAGAATGGACGCAGCATTGCACCGAGACGTTCTTAGGTTTTGAAGTGAAACTCTTTAGCGGCGGTTGGTTGGTCGGAAGAGTAAATTGGCAAATTCAACGGAAATTGCATACGGAAATTGTGCAACGGAAACGGTTGGGACGGAAACAAGTGCTTCTTGAATGTATATTATTAATTTAACAAAAAC
>NW_016164833.1:3702-29879 GCF_001687245.7 Rhagoletis zephyria | reverse complement strand
ACCCCGCGCTTTTATACAAATAGGAAAAATAATGAAACCCGCGGGTATAAGCTAGTACATATATAAGTGCGTGATGATTTTAAAAACATACAAAATTTAATAAAAATACATCATATATGTAAAAATATGTTTTTATTTCATTGTGCGGGGTCTTAATGCAACTATTTTGCCGAAGTGTGTACGTAAATATGTATAGTGTTTATTGTGTGAAATAGCGCCGAGAGGTTATTTCAATTTACAAACTTTAACAACAAATAACTTAAAAACTATAAGCCTCCGGCGGCTAAAAGTATATATATTTGCAATCAGAAGACCTCCCCCTACCCCCCAAAGCCACTTTTTTTTTGTACACGGGGGATGGCAAACTAAAATTTTGCCTTATATTATTCTAATAAAGATATATATACACAAAATACCTTTTTTTTATCAATAAATGAGATCTATTAAGGTAACGGGTACTGTTTGCAAAGAACGTAGATAAGAAGAAGGGAAAACTCGTTATAATTGTAGCGAAAGTGCGCAACAGAGGCATGCCTTCTATTTTCATGCAGTCAAAAACGTACTAGGGCAAAAGAGAAGGCACGCCCCTGTTGCTCACTTTCGCTACAATTATAACGAGTTGTCCCTTCTTGTTATCTACGTTCTTTGCTGTTTGCATATTTGTACAACGATTTTGTGGTGCTGTGTCCAAACGCGTAATTCGAATCAAAAAACTTTTGCACACACTTGTAGACAACAGTTCACGCTTTATTATAANAGGGCAAAAGAGAAGGCACGCCCCTGTTGCTCACTTTCGCTACAATTATAACGAGTTGTCCCTTCTTGTTATCTACGTTCTTTGCTGTTTGCATATTTGTACAACGATTTTGTGGTGCTGTGTCCAAACGCGTAATTCGAATCAAAAAACTTTTGCACACACTTGTAGACAACAGTTCACGCTTTATTATAAAAAAATAAAATTTAGTATATCTGTGCACTAATTTATTAATAATGTCGGTTGGAAATATGGTATTTTTTGCAAATTTCCGAGCTAAGCTGTCAAACAAACAATATCCACGAAATATCTCTGCAAAAGGTGTTCAGCCCCTCTTCTTCGGCAACACAGAAAAGAAAATTCTACTTAGTGAGGGTTATAATCCCTAAGCGCGGCCGAAGGCCGCCTACGCAGAAAGGTGTTCTCTGCAAAACGTGTTCCGCCCCTTTTCTTCGGCAACACAGAAAGGAGAATTCTACTTAGTGAGGGTTATAATCCCTAAGTGCGGCCGAAGGCCACCTACACAGAAAGGTGCTCTCTGCAAAAGGTGTTCAGCCCCTGTCCTTCGGCAACAGAGAAAGGAGTAGTGGGGGTTATAATCCTTTTGGAAAAAATCAAGATTTCCCCAATTTGCAAACAGCTCCCAAGAGGTCTGTAGGGGGAGGGGGATGAGGGGGGTGAGTTTTCATAAATCGTCGTCCATCCTCTATCGTTTATGCTGGGTTTGGGGGCCACGCCCCCTCCCCCTCCGCCCCCACTACAAAATCTTTATACAAATAAGCAAAAATTTCCCAAGGTAACCTCAACAGTGTTAGCAGAGCAAGATTATTGCAGATTAATGCGATATGTGGAGCCAAAGAGATCGCCTTCCAATCACGCCATTTGCCGGCAATAATTTCAGCACGTGGGCGTTTCGCATAAAAGGTATTTTGCGGGAAAATGGTGTTATTAAAGCGGTGGAAGATGAAGGTTTTAGCAACAATGCAGAAAATGCGAAAAATTAAGCGAAGGCCCAGTCGATCATCATAGCCGGAGTTGCGGGTACTCACATAGAATATATTGAAAAGAATTCAGCGTTTGAAATGTTTGTAAATTTGGACAATCTTTTAAGAAGAAAGGCGTAAGAAGAAAATTATATATAAGGCGAAATCTGGAAGATAAAAAATATCACGAAATCCAATCTTTGACTCAACATTTCGTGAAATTGGAAGAAATGTTTACCGAGTTAAAAGAAGCTGACTCTGAGTTAAGCGAGTAAGAAAAAGTGAACTATTTATTACTATCCATGCCACAATCTTATGATGGAATAACTACTGCACTTGAAACGGTGACAGATTTGAGACTCGACTTTGTTAAAACAAGACTTTTAGGCGAAGAAGAGAAGAAGAAGAAACATAGTAACGCGAATTATCAGAGTCAGCCTGATAATGCATTTTTATGCTTCACGTGTGGTAAACCTGGACATAACAGGTTCCAATGCGCACAACGAAAGTTTAATCAACCGTCAGGTCGAGGTTTCAATAGAGGAGCAAAGCGGGGCGGAAGCTAAGCTTCAATCACGGACAAGGAGGATAGTTATCATCGAGGACGCCAAGCTTACAGCACGGACGAATGTGAGTCGCAGTCAAATAGAATAGCTTTTCTATGTGATAGTAATTTAAATAGAAATAACATAGTGTGGTATGTTGATTCAGGCTGTTCAAATCACTTAGTAAATAATAAGCACTTTTTCACAGATTATTTAGGTTTAAAGAAACCGAGAAATATTGCTGCAGCTAAAACTGGTGTCATATTGTAGGCTATATGGATTGGAAATATTCAGGCAAAATGTTATGTGGGAAACAGGTATACGAATTGTGAAATTAAGTTATGTCCCGGACTTGATAAAAAACTTACTATCCGTTAGTCTGTTCACAATTTATTGGGTTTAGTTTCGTACATAAAGGAGATATATGGCAAAAACTGGTATCTTAACAATCAGTGCTATAGGAGATAAAGCTTACGAAATTTATCGGTTTTAGCTGTTCAAATAAAGGAGTTTTACAGTAAAATCCCATATCTGAACAATCAGATGTATGGAAGATATATATCCGATCCTTGTTATTTTCACTGTAAGTATTCTGTTAATAATGATTGAAAATGGTGCGAAATTTCATGTTCCTAGCTGCATAAATGGAGGAGTTATGATAAAAGACCTCATATCTGAACAATCAGTTGTATGGGGGCTGCAGGTTATAGTGACCCGATCTTTGTTATTTTCGCTGTAAGTCTTCTGTTGATAATGAGTGAAAACAGCGCGAAATTTCATGGTCCTAGCTACATAAATGGATGAATTATAACGAAAAATCTCATATCTGAACAATCAGTTGTATGGGAGCTATAGGTTATAGTTACCCGATCTTTTTAATTTTCACTGTAAGTTTTCTGTTGATAATTATTGAAAACAGTGCGGAATTTCCTGTTCCTAGCTATATAAATGGAGGAGTTATAACGAAAAATTTTATATCTGAACAATCAGTTGTATGGGAGCTATAGGTTATAGTGACCCGATCTTTGTAATTTTCACTGTAAGTATTCTGTTGATAATGGGTGCAAGTACTGCAAAATTTCATGTTCGTAGCTGCATAAATGGAGAAGTTATAACGAAAAATCTCATATCTGAACAATCAGTTGTATGGGAGCTATATGTTATAGTGGTCCGATTCTTCCGGTTCCGACAAATGATTAATACATTATAAAAATACACCCACCTACCAAATTTGATCCGGATATCTCGAAAACTGAGAGACTAGATTGCATACAAACAGACAGACAGACGGACAGACGGACATGGCTAAATCAACTCAGCTCGACGTTCTGATCATATAAGTATACATTTTCATGGGTCTATCTCTTTTTGTTCTGGTTACAAACATCGGACCAAAGTTATAATACCATTTCATGCTCATGAAAGGTATAATGAGACATCGAATGAAGAGACAAGCATAGATGACGGTCGAAGTCAGAAAGTACAAGAAATACCTACGAAAAACGAAAAATCCACATGCTGCAACCCTTGCGGAAACATGTGCAGCATTGCCAGCTATCAGTTGTTTTTCGAAGATAGCTGAATTAAGGAAAACAAAGTGGAAAGGAATTAAAAAATACTCATCATGTGCTTGTTTATTGTAAAATTATGGATTCTGATGTATTTGCAATTATAACAGCAGAGTAAGCGGGCGCTATAGCAATGGATTCACAAAGGTATGCGGAGCTGTCGGGCATAGTAACCATAGGCGCATCTATGCCAGATTCTGGTTGAATTGTTGAACCACAAGCCAGAACTCCTCCTATGCCTGAAGCTCTGGTTCTCAATCCAGTTAAGGCAATAACAGCTTCTTCCAAGCCATTGAAAACATGCATTTTGTTAGCTCCATCACCTGTTGCGCTTGCTTCTGCCTTCGACCGCGCTTAGGGACTATAACTCTTACTAAGTACAATTCTCCTTTCTGTGTTGCCGGAGAAGAGGGGCTTCCGCGTGACAAAGGTATACAATATTTCTTGTGCATATCACTCCGTCTACACAGTATTTTTGCGCAGAACCCACGTCGAAATTTGCAAAAAAGTGCATAGTGCAAACCGAATTTATTAATATGATAGTGCTCGGAAATTTAAAACATTTATCTTAAATAAAATGTGAATCCTTTGATTACACGTGTATGTTAAAGTTTTTGGATTCAGGTTATGCGTTTGGACACAACAATCGAAAATCGTTGTACATTAACTAAACCAGACCCAAGTTTCTCGATAAGGGGCAACAAATATTCTTTTTTGCTCGCTTATATAAAGCAGTGGATAAAAATATACGTATATGCCAAAGGCAAATTTATCTGTTTAAATGAACACCACCAATACTTCTTGCAAACACACATCGATTTACATCTTTTATTTCGCCTCCGACACAGAATTGTTTTCGTACAAAATTACGCGAAAAAGCTTACTCGTTCGTTTTTAGGCATGCCATTGTTACGAATTTCGCAAATACGATTCGGATTGCAGCATACTATTTCTACGATTCGTAGCAAAATCCGAATACGAAAGAGTTGCAGAATAGGGGTGAAAATTATTGTCAGATTTAGATGTAAAGTTTGATAATATTATTATGTATGAAGATAATTAGAGCACTATGAAAACTGTAATGAATCCCGATCAAAAGAGGTTGAAGCATATGGATATTAAGTATAATTTTATAAAAAAAAGTAGAGAATGAATTAAAGTAAAGTATATAAACACCAAATATCAGGTAGCTGATTTGTTAACTAAACCACTACCAAAAAAATTGTTTGTTTATTTTTTAAATGAATTAAGTATGATGATGCGCATTTTGGGAGTGTTAGAATATCAATACACATGACTAATGAGAATGCACATATCTAATAAGAGACCATCTTAAATGAATTAAGTATGATGATGCGCATTGAGGGAGTGTTAGAATATCAATACACATCACTAATGAGAATGCACATATCTAATAAGAGACCATCTCTATTTTACAATTTGTCAAAAATTTACAAGCATTTTTACTAAAAAAAAAACATAACTTCCGGCTAGCTCTCTTGTCTTTCTGCCATTGTATAGGCTTACAAGTATGGAAAGCGCCATTTCGTTTGTTTACATTTGAAAACAGCTAAGATCACCTGATTTCTAATTCTACCATTCTCCGCAGAGTTGCATCCAAGTTTCAGAAAAAACTTTGAAATGTAAATTGCGAAATTTTCTAGGAAAATGTGTTTTTATTATTTTGAATTGATTCAATAAGAAATACAAAATACTTGCAAAGAACGTAGATACCAAGAAGGGACAACTCGTTATAATTGTAGCGAAAGTGCGCAACAGGGGCATGCCTTCTATTTTCATCCAATCAAAAAACGTACTAGGGCAAAAGAGAGGGCGCGCCCCTGTCGCTCACTTTCGATACAATTATAACGAGTTGTCCCTTCTTGTTTCTACGTTCTTTGATAAATGCCAGGTCTTGCATTTCCAATATGAACGATAAATGTGCATGTTCATGGCAATAATTTGAAATATTTGTAAAACTTATAGTTTTTCCGCTAAAATACAACAATGTGGGTGAAACTCGTTGTCATTGTTGCTGGTTTGAACATCATATTCGTGCATGCCGGTGGAAAAATTAGGCAGATTTGCATTTCTTTTTAAGAAACCATATAATTTAATATATATTTCTTTCCAGAGCGACATACGGAGAAGTAAGATGATCATCGTTCCGGCAAAATTGTAGTAAACTTGACCGGTCGTTTGATCAAATGCGTTGTTTTCTTGTACAAGCAGCCGTGGCCCGAGCAGCGCAAATCGTGGCAGAGAATTATAAGTCATAAGGAAAATAATAGTGCGATAAGAAACTGGAGCTCGGGAAAATTATAATTTACGTCTCTACGCAGCACGTATGCACGTGCTTTTTTATTTTACGCTTCAATTGTACATCAACGTTATGCCACAATCACGTGCCGCCGCAGCTGCAGCTACTGGCAGTGGCCCACAGCCACTCGTAAAAATTAGCCACTATTTACTGGGCGCAACACTCGGCACGGGCCTCATGCCTTAAAAGTGAGTTTAAGCTCCAACTCGATTTTCAGTACAAATTCTTGGGCTTAAGCTCAACCCTTCAGTGCAAAAATTGAGTCTGAGCTTAGACTCATTTTTTGTGCATGAGGCCCATTAAATCGCATAAACTGATTGGAATGGTTGGAAGTGGACAAACATCTTGCTGGCTTCTCGTCAATTTGGTTACGTTGTGTTGACTACCTCCGGAGGCATTGTGGATCATGAGGAGGCCAGACGGAAACATTTGCGAGGCAAATGCTGGGATTCTTATTCACTGGGTATTCACTCTTTTGTTAGTGTATTGAAGCTATTGCAGCTGGCAAGAGCAACATGTTTATATTATTTTTTACAAAAATAAAAAGATGAAAGCCACTTAAAGTAATGAGTAAATTTGCGTGGAAGAAAAGAAAGAATAAAGAAATTTGTATGATGAATATCGCGGAAAATCGTTTGCATCAAACTTTCTATTCAAATTTGTATTTGAATTATGACATCAACAGGGATGCTTTGAAACGTATGTTTTTGAGAGAAATTTTTATAATTGTTGTGATAATGATGCTGGTTTTGGCGACCTTTTTATTACTTAATTTGTTAGTTGTGCCGGCTTTAGGTCAAATGATTTTAGAAAATTTTTTTAATTAAAACACAGGATTTTAATTTTTTCCAATATATTTCGGTTACACACCGGTAACCGTCTTCAGGGCAAACAGATATATACATGTAAACATATAATATAACAATTTACATTACAATAATTAAACACTAAATACATACATTGATTACACGTCTGCTCCGTGTGACATGGAGTTTTGTACTGTTATCTTACTTGCCAGTAAGTGTCTATATAGGTGAGCGCAATTATCAGTGTCCGTTTTATAGTTCAGTCGTATGTTTGTCGGTGTGTTTATTATGTGGAGCATTTCTAAGGTAAAGCGCTTGTAATAGTGTTGCTCTTGTTGGAGAATCGTTGCTCCGTCGAAGCTCGGAGAGGGACCGCTGGTAGCACAGTGGGCCAGAGGGCTGTTTTTTGGAAATTTACATTCTGACATTGTTTAAAGTCAGATTTATGTTGTGATAGTCTTGCATTGCCGTTGAATGGGATTTTATAAATTACGTTTTTTTTCAGTTTTGGGTATTTTTGATTTGGTTCTGTTAAATATGTTTTTAATGTGTTTGTTGGCTTGCGGGCTATTTTTATTTTTTCTTTATTGTAGCAGTCTGATTTTGCTAAGCGCTATGATAAATGGGCGACATAAGTTACTGGTTTTAAAGTTATAGGCTTTTCAGGTATTCGTTGATGGTTTGCTAATTTAGATCTTCTTACTAATGTTTTTATTATATGCTCCGGAAAATCATTGTTTTTAATAATATTTTTATTTCATTCTCCATCCCTTTATGGTACGTTTCATCTGATATTTGTAGCATTCGTCGTATACAGCTCATTGCTGTATTCATTATCATCGTTTTGGGGTGTTTAGAATAGAAGTTGATAATTCCTACTGACGATGTTGGCTTCTTGTACCACTTTAACTTTAATTGGTTTCCTCTTTTGATTATAATGGAGTCAAGATAAGCTAATTCTCCGTCCTCTCCAAGTTCTATTGTGAATTTAATATTTCTGTCAAAAGAATTTAGTGCGTCAAGTGTGTTTTGTATTTCATTTTCGTGTATGATAGCAAATAAGTCATCAACATATTTTGTAAGTAATCTCGGTGTTCGTCGTAATTTCTTGATCGTGCTATCCAAAAGTTCTTCCATTATTATATCTGCGATGACTGGGGAGGCAGGGTATCCCATCGGCATACCTTTTAATTGTGTGTATACCGTGTCATTAAATTTGAAATACCTATTTTCGTGTATACAAAATTTTACCATTTCCATGAATATTTGTTTCGGTATATTTGTGCGCTCTTTTATTATTGTCCATTTATCTCGAATTACGTCAAGTGCTAGTTGTATTGGTATGTTCGGAAAAAGTGAAACCACGACAAAAGAAACTAGTTTTTCATCGTTACAAATATAAGTTTTGTTTATCCTTTCCTTGAAATCCAATGTATTTTTATGCCGAGTTCGCCGTTATGTTTTTAATTTTTCTACAATGTATTTACATAGATTGTAAGTCGGTCTTAGTGATGTTTCCTATTTATGTATTTTTGGAAGTCCATAAATTCTTGGGGGTAAAGCCGTGTTTGAGGTGAGTTTGTTTCTTTCGGCCTTTGAAACAAGTCCCATTTTAAAAGTTTATCCACTAAACTGTTGTTTTTATTTTGTAATCTAGATGTGGGATCCTGCCTTTGAATTCTGTAAGTTGTTAAGTCATCTAATATATTTAACATTATATTAATTTAATTTAATTAATTATTAAGCAGGTCCTCTATTAAAACCCAGAGAAGAGAGAAGAGGGACGCAAGTAATCCTCTCGAAATGCAAGAAGTAATGTAAGTGTAGTGTGTTCATGATTACTTTATTTCTAACTGCACTTTAATGCAGGTTCATAAAAAATTTTCGCTTAAACTAAGCCCCATTTACGTACGTCCTAAGTCTTTTGAAAGAGAAAGCAGCTCCTTATTGCTCGTCATCCATAACCCTAGTTCACCGGCTATCTTCTGTTTTAAGATTTCTCGTGGAGGGAGGCTATCAGCATGGAGTGGGCAAGGATTATGACATACCGATGGCTCAGTCCACATTTTGCTGCGTTTTAAAAGACGTATTGGCGTTATTACAAACTCATATTTGCCCACATTGGATAAAACTTAACTTAAGTGATGACGAAAAACGGCAAGCAAAGATTGACTTTTACCAAAAAACGGGGTTTCCTGGAGTAGTTTTGTGAGTGGACGGGACTCATATTAAAATAATTTCTCCCACTGAAGCCAAATTCTTGTATTATAACCGAAAAGGGCACTACAGCATCAATGCCATTATAGTAAGTTTGATAGCCAAGTTATGCATCAAGGTTTAATTAAATTATTTGCAGATTTGCGATTACAAAATCAAAATCCGCTATGTGAATGCGCAGTACCCAGGAAGCAATCACGATTCCCATATAATGAACGTCAGCAATGCGAGATGTTTCTTTGAGAGGAACTACTTAAATGGTGAACGTAACATTTGGATTTTGGGTAGGTAAACAAAATTTAAGTGAAAATTTATAAAATTCGTTTTTCCACGTTCAGGGGATGCTGGGTACTCCTTGGAACCATGGTTGATGACACCTTTCCCTTCACCTCCGCCTGGTAGCTCCGAAAGCCATTACAGCAAGATACACGCCAAAGCTAGAAATATTTTAGAAAGAAGAATTGGTCTTTTAAAATATAGATTTAGATGTCTATTACCTTGTTTATACCGACACATAAAGCACTTTGACCCAGTTCGCTGTTATTCAAAACAGAAGCATAAACCAAATTTCAATACGCTCAGAAATTCAAAAGTGTATTGATTTGATTTTGTTTTCAAATCGGTATTTTATTTCCCACATCGGTTAGAAAACAGGTATAAACACATCACTCATTTAACGCGAAGTGAAAAACTGCTGGTTTTCTTTATACAGCCCGTTTTAAATGTGAATTATTATTGTAATAAATTTGAATTATTGTTCGCTTCTATTTCGGTCAATCGCGCAAATTAATTATTAAAGAAATATCGAAAGAAACCAACAAATTTTGTTTACTTTTGAATACGGTTTCAGCGAGGGCGCTATAAAGACACAGGTATAAACTTTTGAAAGAAATATGTGTTGAGTCAAATCGTTTTATTGTAAATGCGGTTCTTACATTGGTAGAAACAAGGTATATAACGAGAACACTAATAAGTATACGAAGAGAAGACTGGTTTTAACTAATATTAAACATGAAATAAAAGAATGTCAAAAATGAATTTTAATAGAATTTTGCTTTTGTTTATTTTTGGAAAATGCTTCTATTTTTTTTCTTCTATATTTAACATTTGTTGTTTTATTTGGTTTTTTGCGCGGTTAAATTTTCCATGGCTCTGTTATGCCTGCGAATTTCTTCGAGCTCTTCTTTTTTCAGCTCGTAAACCTTTTCAGTGGCTCTACCCAACCGTCGAACACCAGAGCAAAGCTCATCTAGCTTTGTGCCCTGCTGGGTGAAATGTTGGAGGCTCTTTTCGTAATAGGGCTTTCGCACGAGGCGATTTTTCAGGCAACTTTTGCGTTCAACTCACGCAGGGTTGCACGAAAAAGAATTGAATGGCTTAAAATATCAAAATATAAATAAATATATAAATATTCGCAATAAAAAGGCGTTTGCATTGTTCAACTTTGCATTCTACTTTTGGTTGAACGGCCTTTCAACTAATCGCTTTCAACAAAGCCAACATTTAGCCATTCAACTTTTTTTTCGTGCAACCCTGCGTGAGTTGAAAGCAAAAGTTGAACGCAAAATCGCCTCATGCGAACACCTTTTAAAAGTCTTTCTGCAGGACCAACTGCTCTTTTAGAAAATCTGCTGCAGAAGTATCGGCACGCTTCTGTGACGCAGGAGCACGCCTTGGAAGTGAGGGAGAGAGAGCAGAGGCCATTGACAAGTCAGAAACAGCTTCAGCATTTTCTCCGCCCAATGGCTCAGGTAATCCAACGCTCATCGTGTTTTTTATGCCAAGCGTGCTCGTCTCTAAAGCAGTGAGCCGGATTACCTCTTCTTCCATTACATTAAAACTATGTTGCCTGTTTCGACCACCACCAGTTGCCAACTCCTCTCTATTGTTGTCCGCAAGTTTTCTTTTAATATATGCCTTCCAGTCTAACCATACCTGAAGAAAAGTATATTTAGTTAGCAAACAATGCATGCCTTTTTTCAACTTTTTTCCAACTCGATACATCTTTAGTTGGCGGACCGAGCCTATTTAGCTCCTTAGCCACATTCTCCCAAAACTCCATAACTTCGTCCTTCCACATCTTTAAAATCCTTGCGCAATTTCAGGTCCTGCTGCATTTTCTCGAGCAAAGCTGCGTATTTCTGCCTGGTTGTTACCACCTTGGACCTTATAAAAACATATTTCCACACAAATTAATTCAATTTTTATTTTTATTAATTTAAAGTTTACATTTTTCAGTAATTTAAACATTTTTTTTCTTTTAATAATAGAATTTTGCGCGCCTTTCGCTTCTTCTCCGACAGAATCAACTCGTCGTAGAAAAATTGCACGAAACTCTACGATATGACGTTTCGAGTGGATTCTGTGAATGCAACCCTACGAATTTCGAATTTACGTCGTAGCAATTCGAATTGCGTGATAGCTATTTCGGAACATCTCCGAAAATTTAGCCTACGATGGATTCTATGATAGGGCTGATTGTAATTTTTCTTGAGAAATGTTCGTGTTCGCTCCACTGTGTCTAACATTGTGTGGTCTTTTATTAATAACGAGAATTTTTTACGCGCTTCCTCTTGTTGTTCTTTGTCTTTTAGCGTCTGTATCATGTCCTCCCCGTCAGCAATATATTGAAAAATAGGAAATTTGTTATTCTCGACGAGTAGTGCGATTTTTGGACCCTTCGACAGCAATGCTTTTATGTCTGGCGGGAACTCCACTTTGGTTTTGTTTACAAACCAATCTTCATGTTTATTGTTGTCGACAAAGATGTTATTACCAGCCTCATCATGTATCTCGAAACGAGCATTCGTTTCGTCTGCAACACGAATCGTTCGTCACTTGGTACAGCTGATCGTTACGTTGCTTTCGTCTAGTTTGCGATTTTCTAACGCGAAAAGGAGACGAAAGAGAGACGATAATCGTTAAAAACCAACGAAAGGTTATAAGTGATCGTCGAGATGGATCGTTCAGCCAAAATAAGTAAATACAGTGAAAAATTTATAAATTTCAAACAAAATAAATGTAATCAATGTAACAAAAAATAATAATTTATGTTTTCATCAATTAAAACCTACAACAACACAATTTGAGGTGCTGATTGATTCAAGAGATGGACCAACATCCGGATCTGGCAAGAGGAGTACCAGTGTTTGGTTCTGACAGAGCCAGGGGTCAGAAGCGATGGGACGAGATAATGGAAGAAGGTAAGCTTATACTTGGTAGCAAAAATCCTAGTAACATAACCAAAAATACGATTTGTTTATTTTTCTTCAGACATGGGCTGACTTCAAAAGCCTGCAAAAAGAAGATTGCAAACTATATTCGTAATATAAATATGACAGGTGGGGTCCCTTTCGGCATTCACGGCTGACGGAGATCGAAAAAACCATCGACTGCATCACCCTCTGATAATTTGTCAGCGACTGACATGCCAGCACTATTCCTTGTGCGTACAGCAACGATACGCAACTCAAGAGGCTACCCCTATTCGGTATCATCCCAACGTTCGTTGATGCACTACTCGCCACTCCAGTGCCCACTAATTCCACCAGAAACTACACAAAAAATTTCTCAAATGAATGGCAAAAATAAAAAAANAAATACCTTAATATTTCATTTAGCAACGGTGTTATAGACGAATACAACGTAATCGACGTAAAGTCTACACGAAGGCGATCTTTCGATTTACAAAATTGTAAGCGGAGACGAATTCGCCTGCAGACGAATCGTTCGTGTCCCCTATCGTTCGAGATACATGATGAGGCTGTACGTTTGTTGCGCAGTCCCTCGTGCTTCAGTTCTTGTCGCCCCTTCAGTGTTGTTGTTAGTTTATTTGCGACATTTCTCTCACTCTCTAAAAACGCTTGTAAGTCCTCTGTGCTTAATTGTTTACTTAATTCTGTTGTTATTTCTTCCATCTGCTGCTTACGTCTTCTTAATATGTTGTGTTTATGTTTAATAAGTAGGCTTAATATTTTTGTGTGAAAGTAATGTGTATGTCTGGCTAAAGTACTGTCTATGTTAGGATGTGGGTCACAGTCAAATACAAACAATTTATTACATCTAATCGAATTTTTGTTAAAATTAGGAATAAGTTTGGATTTTCTGCATTTTAAGAGAAATTTTATTCTCGATTTTAGTTTTGCCAGTTTTTTAGATGTAGCTTGAAATTTATTGATTACTGCCTTTGAGTTGTCATAGTTGTTTTTAATTTTCGCATACCCCATTTTTGTTGCTGTATGCTGCTGCGGCAGCAGCTTGGCTAAAAGGGGCATGTATGTACGCGCGTGTGTATACACACATGTGTCTGAAACAAGTCCCCATGTTGCCAAAGATATGTTACCCACTACATACTTTCACTACGGTGTGAATCTTGGCTAACCCTACGGCCCGGTAATGCAGTTGTGAGCATATGTGTATGAATGTGTGGCACTTTATAAAAGGAGCTTTCGAAGGTGCATGAGTGGGTAAGGTATGAGTGATTGCTTTTGACTTAACCGGCGTTATAAAAGGGCCCCGAAGAAGGCCAACGGGACAGATAAGCGATCATTGGTGGTAGTGAAGTGTGTGCGCGTTTTTTCAACAAAAAAAAGGTGAAGTCTTGAAAAAAAAAGAAGAAGAAAGTTAATAACAGTGCCCGTTAAGTGTGTCAAACCATTCTAGCGGCACCCTGCTAGATACCGCCAACTAAACGGATCGTGGCTTGATACATATACACCCGCTGCTCATCCGACAACTGGAATCCAAGGTAAGAGAAAATCAATTTCTGGTAGGAGGTCAAGTGTGCTGGCTGGGCAGAGAAAAGTGATCAAGACGTAATAAGCCGAAGCCTGCTTAGCTACACCGGAAGATCTGGGCAGCAAGGAAAAGTTTCCACACGTGTTTTTTTTGTTTTAATGAATTTAATTATGCACCCATATGTATTTATTCTCTAAGAACTTAATTCATCTAGTTTTAGTTAGCACTTACGTACTTTGTTTTTGCATTGAATAAAGCCAAGATTTTTTTTGTAGTCAGCTTNTAGCTACACCGGAAGATCTGGGCAGCAAGGAAAAGTTTCCACACGTGTTTTTTTTGTTTTAATGAATTTAATTATGCACCCATATGTATTTATTCTCTAAGAACTTAGTTCATCTAGTTTTAGTTAGCACTTACCTACTTTGTTTTTGCATTGAATAAAGCCAAGATTTTTTTTGTAGTCAGCTTCCGCCTCCGCCCTAAGCTAACATATCGCATATCACTGTAGTACTATTAGTTTTTTTCATTCAGTTCCTTTTGCGGCCCGCTCGATGCCCCCGAACTCGAGCGAGTGATTGAGCTGTTAAACTAGGAGAGGCTCAATGCCTCCGTAATAGACATATGTATGTATGCATATTTGTATGTATCTTAGGCAAAACTCTCATCCCACACAGGTTCTCGACGGCATGCTGGTACCAACATCGCTGGAGTGACCAGGTGAGTGAAATTTGAATTCGGTATTGAGTAAATGTTTTGTAGTTACATACATACATCCATACATTATTGTGTACTCGGTTACATTCCTATATCGTAGAGTTTTTCTGTCGTTGCGCTCTCTGAAGGTATATGTACATGTACATTTATATATATGAGTACAAATGTAAATACATACATCCATATATGTCAGCACATGTACAAATATGTGGACCAGTTGGTGTTAATAGATTAATTTATTTATTAGGGTGCAAATCATTTTTTGAGTTGCTTTTTTTTATGGGTTTAAAGATTTTTTATATTGAGTTTGTTTCTTTGAGTTCCTTTTTAGTTTTTTTTTATTTGAAATTTTAGATTAAGACGCGTGTAGAGTAGAACACACAATTTTTTATTTTTTTTTGGTAACTTCCTACAGTACTTTAAAGTTAGAGTCATCGGATATGTTTTACCTAGAATCATAAATTTAATCTGAATGAATTAGGTACACCGGTATAAGGGTCTGGTTTTCTTAAGTGAGGATTTAAGATTTATATGTATATGTTTTTTTTGGTTATATACACTCATGTATATAGGTATAAGGTTGTGAAGAAGAAAAAAATAAATAAATAAAAGAGTGAATATAATGAAGTCCGCACTTTTCAATAAATGAAGCAGATAGAAATATAGGAATGGATTGCTAGATACCTTTATTTGGTGTAGGTGTTGCGCTTGCGCATTAGAGGGGACGTGGGTGTGTAGACGAGATGGCGAACGGACTAGACATGACTGACTGATTGACATACGGACACAAGTCAGGGAAAGGTGGCACCGCTAAAGATCAGGAGTCTCAGCAGTGTCCAAGGCTCCGTGTGAACGGCACGGAGAGGGACGACTCTATCTGACTCGGACAGGCTGTTTTCCTCTATTTTGTTTCCTATGCTGTATTTCTTTGCTGTCCACATCTCGATCCTATATTTCAATAAACACTCAGGCATGATATGAACTTTTTGTCTATGTAGCCAAAGGCAAGGCAGGTAGTACAGACCCTCCCCACCGACGAGCTAGCACGGGATCGCCAGCATGCCTGCATGCCGCCCGACCTTGCCCAAACACACGGTTACATAACAATGCTTACGGCGTGCCTTCCGTTTTTGTATGATGCTGGTTTTGGCGACCTTTTTATTACTTAATTTGTTAGTTGTGCCAACTCGAGGTCAAATAGTTTTAGAAATTTTTTAAAATTAAAACACAGGGTTTTAATTTTTTCCAACATATTTCCGTTACACCGCGGTAACCGTCTTCATCGGCAAACTATTGATAGGTGAGCGCAGTTATCAGTGTCCGTTTTGTAGTTCAGTCGTATGTTTGTCGGTGTGTTTATTATGTGGAGCATTTCTAAGGTAAAGCGCTTGTAATAGTGTTGCTCTTGTTGGAGAATCGTTGCTCCGTCGAAGCTCGGAGAGGGGCCGCTGGTAGCACAGTGGGCCAGAGGGCTGTTTTTTGGAAATTTACATTCTGACATTGTTTAAAGTCAGATCTATGTTATGATAGTCTTGCATTGCCGTTGAATGGGATTTTATAAATTACGTTGTTTTTCAAGTTTTGGGTATTTTTGATTTGGTTCTGTTAAATATGTTTTTAATGTGTTTGTTGGCTTGCGGGCTATTTTTATTTTTTCTTTATTGTAGCAGTCTGATTTTGCTAAGCGCTATGATAAATAGGCGACATAAGTTACTGGTTTTAAAGTTATGGGCTTTTCAGGTATTAGTTGATGGTTTGCTAATTTAGATCTTCTTACTAATGTTGTTATTATGTGCTCCGGAAAATCATTATTTTTTAATAATATTTTTATTTCATTCTCCATCTCTTTATGGTACGTTTCATCTGATATTTGTAGCATTCGTCGTATACAGCTCATTGCTGTATTCATTATCATCGTCTTGGGGTGTTTAGAATAGAAGTTGATAATTCCTACCGACGATGTTGGCTTCTTGTACCACTTTAACTTTAATTGGTTTCCCCTTTTGATTATAATGGAGTCAAGATATACTAATTTTCCGTCCTCTCCTAGTTCTATTGTGAATTTAATATTTCTGTCAAAAGAATTTAGTGCGCCAAGTATGTTTTGTATTTCATTTTCGTGTATTATAGCAAATAAGTCATCAACATATTTTGTAAGTAATCTCGGTGTTCATCGTAATTTCTTGATCGTGCTATCCAAAAGTTTTTCCATTATTATATCTGCGATGACTGGGGAGGCAGGGGATCCCATCGGCATCCCTTTTAATTTTGTGTATATCGTGTCCTTAAATTTGTCGAAGGGTCCAAAGCTTGCACTACCCGTCGAGAATAAGAAATTTCCTATTTTTCAATATATTGCTGAAGGAGAGGACATGATACAGACACTAAAAGACAAAGAACAATAAGAGGAAGCGCGTACCAAATTCTCGTTATTAACAAAAGACCACACAGCAACAAATAGGCAAAGTGCATTGGATTGTGCAATATTAGACACAATGGAGCGAACACGAACATTTCTTAAGAAAACTTACTGACTTAACAACTTACAGAATTCAAAGGCAGGATCCCACATCTAGATTACAAAATAAAAACAACAGTTTAGTGGATAAACTTTTAAAATGGGACTGGTTTCAAAGGCCGAAAGGAACAAACTCACCTCAAACACGGCGTTACCCCCAAGAATTTATGGACTCCCAAAAATACATAAAGAGGGAACACCACTAAGACCGATATGTTCATCCATTGGATCACCGTCTTACAATCTATGTAAATATATTGTAGAAATATTAAAAAACGTAACGGCGAACTCGGAATACAATATAAAGAATACATTGGATTTCAAGGAAAGGATAAACAAAACTTATATTTGTAACGATGAAAAACTAGTTTCTGTTGACGTGGTCTCACTTTTTCCGAGCATACCATAACAACTAGCACTTGACGTAATACGAGAAAAATGGACAATAATAAAAGAGCACACAAAGATACCGCAACAAATATTCATGGAAATGGTAAAATTTTGTATACAAGTAAATAGGTATTTCAAAATTTAAGGACACGATATACACAAAATTAAAAGGTATGCCGATGGGATCCCCTGCCTCCCCAGTCATCGCAGATATAATAATGGAAAAACTTTTGGATAGCACGATCAAGAAATTACGATGAACACCGAGATTACTTACAAAATATGTTGATGACTTATTTGCTATAATACACGAAAATGAAATACAAAACATACTTGGCGCACTAAATTCTTTTGACAGAAAGAGGAAACCAATTAAAGTTAAAGTGGTACAAGAAGCCAACATCGTTGGTAGGAATTATCAACTTCTATTCTAAACACCCCAATACGATGATAATAAATACAGCAATGAGCTGTATGCGACGAATGCTACAAATATAAGATGAAACGTACCATAAAGAGATGGAGAATGAATTAAAAATATTATTAAAAATTATGATTTTCCGAGGCACATAATAAAAACATTTGTAAGAAGATCTAAATTAGCAAACCATCAACGAATACCTGAAAAACCTATAACTTTAAAATCAGTAACTTATGTCCCCCATTTATCAAAGCGCTTAGCAAAATCAGACTGCTACAATAAAGAAAAAATAAAAATAGCCCACAAGCCAACAAACACATTAAACAACATATTTAACAGAACCAAATCAAAAATACCCAAAACTGAAAAAAGCAACGTTATTTATAAAATCCCAAACAACGGCAGAAGCAACGAGTCTTGTAACAGCGTATATGTAGGCACAACAAAATCTAAATTAAAAATAAGACTATCACAACATAAATCTGACTTTAAACGTCAGAATGTAATTTTCCAAAAAACAGCCCTCATGGCCCACTGTGCTACCAGCGGTCACTCTCCGAACTTCGACGGAGCAACGGTTCTCCAACAAGAGCAACACTATAACAAGCGTTTTATCTTAGAAACTCTCCACAAAATATGTGTTTATATGTGACAAACATACGACTGAACTACAAAACGGACACTGACAATTGCGCTCACCTATATAGGCACTTAGTAGCAAGCAAGAAAACAGTACAAAACTCCACGTCACACGGAGCAGACGTGTAATCAATGTATGTATTTAGTGTTTAATTATTGTAATGTAAATTGTTACATTATATGTATTTTACGTTTTTGTTGTCAATAGTTAGCCCTGAAGACGGTTACCGCTGTGTAACGGAAATATATTGGAAAAAATTAAAATCCTGTGTTTTAATTAAATAAAATTCTAAAACTATTTGACCTCGAGTCGGCACAACTAACGAATTAAGTAATAAAAAGTTCGCCAAAACCAGCATCATACAAAAACGGAAGGCAAGCCGTAAGCATTGTTATGTAACCGTGTGTTTGGGCAAGGTCGGGCGGCATGCAGGCATGCTGGCGATCCCGTGCTAGCTCGTCGGTGGGTAGGGTCTGTACTACCTGCCTTGCCTTTGGCTACATAGACAAAAAGTCCATATCATGCCTGAGTGTTTATTGAAATATAGGATCGAGATGTGGACAGCAAAGAAATACAGCATAGGAAACAAAATAGAGAAAAAGAGCCTGTCCGAGTCAGATGGAGTCGTCCCTCCCCCTCTCCGTGCCGTTCACACGGAGTCTTGGCCGCTGCTGTGACTCCTGATCTTTAGCGGCGCCCCCTTACTCTGACTTGTGTCCGTATGTCAATCAGTCAGTCATTTCTAGTCCGTTCGCCATCTGGTCTACACACCCACGTCCCCTCTAATGCGCAAGCGCAACACCTACACTAAATTAAGGTATCTAGCAATCCATTCCTATATTTCTATCTGCTTCATTTATTGAAAAGTGCGGACTTCATTATATTCACTCTTTTATTTTTTTATTTTTTTTTCTTCACAACCTTATACCTATATACATGAGTGTATATAACCAAAAAAATATATATACATATAAATCTTAAATCCTCACTTAAGAAAACCAGGCCCTTATACCGCTGTACCTAATTCATTCAGATTAAATTTATGATTCTAGGTAAAACATATCCGATGACTCTAACTTTAAAGTACTGTAGGAATTCACCAAACAACAAAAAAGAATTGCGTGTTCTACTCTATACGCGACTTAATCTAAAATTTCAAATAAAAAAAAAAACGAAAAAGGAACTCAAAGAAAAAAACTCAATATAAAAAATCTTTAAACCCATGAAAAAAGCAACTCAAAAAAACATTTGCACCCTAACAAATAAATTAATCTATTAACACCAACTGGTGTAAATATTTGTACATGTGCTCACATATATGTATGTTTTTTTTTTCCAACGGAGGGGGAATCTTCCAAAGATGTTATGCACGATTCGTCATCCTGTCCGCTAAGGGTACACCTAATTCGGGACCACGCCCAGACTATGTTATCACATAGTTCAGGACTTGCGAGACAGCGCGCCTACGTGCTAAACGCTTAACTCCGACGTCTGAAGCTTGTGCTTCGCCTTGCGGGACCGCCGTTAGGTATTACGTCGCAAGGCGTAGCTTTGCCAATTGGCTCTTCACACACGCCTTTCTGGCCTACGTCTCGTTCAGTCTTCTATTATCGCTACTGCGCTGCCACTCTTTCTTTCTAAGTTCCTGAAGAACTATAGCGGACCACGCTTTGACTCTACTCCACACCATTCTAGATTGCATCATGTGGTCCACAATGTTTTCTGGCGCCACTCGATCGTTTATCAGCTTTTCTAGGTCTGCTCTGTCGGCGTCATACTTCGGACAAGAAAAGAAAATGTGCTGCACGTTTTCACCGCTACTACCGTGAAAGGAACACCCGGTCCCGTCATCGTGTCCGTACTTGTTTAGATATTCTCTAAATCAGCCGTGACCCGTCAGAAACTGCGTTAGATAGTAATCAGTCTCGCCGTGTTTCCTCTCAACCCACGCTTGTACGTTACCGATTAGCATGTGCGTCCACCTTCCTTTCGTGGTCGCATCCCAGCGTCTCTGCCACTCGTTTAAGCTAGTCTGTCTTTCTTCTTTCCGTTCTTCGCCTGTTAGTCGCCTGCCGATGTTTCTTGACTTGTCGAAAATTCTCTTAAATTCCATGGCCATTATATCTGGTGGCATGATGCCCGCTATGACTCCAACGGCCTCGTGTGATACCGTGCGGAACGCACTGACAACCCTGAAAGCGTTTAGCCGAGTCACTGACTGCGCTGTATTGGCATATGTTTTCTGCTGGAGCGCTGGCCCTGGGGGCCGCAGCATACATTAGTATAGACTGACTCACTTTACCTAGGAGTGCTCGCCTGCTCTGACTCGGTCCGCCAATGTTGGCCATTATCCTCGTTAGCGCGGCCGTAACCCTTGCCGCTTTCTGACAGGCTTTGCCGATGTGCGCCTTGTAGTTGAGTCTCGCGTGTATAGTCACGCCCAAGTACTTAAACGACTGCTGTGTCGTGATGCTATACCCGTCAATGTTAAGCGTAGCTTGTGATCAACACCGCTTCCGTTTTTTGCCCCGCTAGTTGAAGCTTTGTAGCCGTGAGCCAGTTTTTGATTTTTTGCGCGGTATTATTGCATAGAATCTCTATTTCGTTGAGTTCCTTAGCCACTGCTGTTACTACGATATCGTCAGCGTACCTGATGATTTGTACCTCCCTTGGTAGTGGTAGGCGCAGTACTCCATCGTAGAGTACGTTCCACAGCAGTGGGCCCAGTACGGAGCCCTGTGGTACTCCACCCGTCACAGCAGCCTATTTGACAAGTAGTTGGAAACAACTCTCAGCAGATAGGGCAGTGTTTTCTTGCACTCCAGGGCCCTTATTATGTGGGGCCAGTAGGCCGAGTTGAAAGCATTTTTGACATCGAACGTTACTACCGCGCAGTATTCTTTCGTGCCATATATCCATCTAGTGACCTCTGTTTTCGGAATCCATATTGGTTGTCGGCGAGACCCGGGGATTCTTCCTCTAGGTGTTGCTCTAGTCATACACAAATAAGTCGCTCCAGTATTTTTCCAAGCGTGTCCAACTTGCAAAGCGGGCGGTACGAGCTTGGTTCCCCGGCAGGTTTATTCGATTTCTGCAACAGAACCAACCGCTGCTTCTTCCAGATTTTTGGGAAGACTCCTTCTCGCAAACACCGCTCAAATAAGTCAGTGAACGGGCTGGTATTATGCTTAATGGCAACCTTTAGAGCTTTGTTTGGAATACCATCTAGACCTGGTGCTTTGGCATTGCCAAACCTTTCCGCCGCTTGGATTACTTCCTCGTCAGTGACAAATGGTGCGTTCATTATCGCAGGTTGTTCTACTCGCTGCTGTCGTTCTTCTGGAGTTTGCCCAGGGAAGAGAGTTTCCACAACGTTTTTTAGTAGGATGGGGCAGGTTGGCGCTTGCCCTTTATCACCTTTAATTTTCCTCATCACCACTTTGTACGCATCTACCCACGGATTTTCGTCTACACACAGAGCTCTTTGAAATAGCACGACTTACTCCTTCTTATTGCTTTCTTGAGTTCGCTTCGCTTCCTTTTAAAGCACTCGAGCAGCCATGTGTGCTCCGCCGATCCCCGTCTCCTTTGGCAGAGCCGCCTCGCTTTGTGGCACTCACTCCTTAATATGTCAATTTCTTCGATCCACCAGTATGCAGGCTTTCTGTAAGCGCCTTGTTTTTTCCTGCACATAGCGGCGTCACATGCTTTGCTGATGTGTCCCACCAGAATTTCCGCCTGTCGTTCCGTATCTTCTGCGATGGCAAGATTTGCCTCCATCATGCGTCTGAAGAGTTCCTCGTCAAGTGTTTCGACTTTCCACCCTCGCGTCCGTGCGTTTCTGATGGCAGCACATTTTCGACTCTGCGCATTGTTTCCGTTTTCGACCATAATGGCCAAATGGTCACTATGCGTATAGAGATCTGACACCTCCCAGCTTGTTGACCGCACTAAGGAACTGCTAGCGAACGTGATGTCAATCATCGAGCCACGACCGTTCTTTTCGAAAGTGTTCCTGTTTCCCGTATTTAACAGCACTACATCCAGCAACGAAAACGCCTTGAGTAGAGCATCTCCCCGTCTGTTCGTACAGATGCTGCCCCATTCCATCGCCCACGTAATGAAATCGCCTGCCACCATGTTCATCGTAGTAGTCAGGGCTTCTCCTACCAATTCGTCCAGGGTTTTTTCAAAATCACTTTGTGGCACGCTCGGTGGTAAGTAACAGCTATAGAAGTTGATTCCACAGATCTTCGCCCGCGTGTAGTAGGCTTTTCCTAATAGCGGCTTTTCTTGGAGAGCTTGGCCTCCACAGACCCATATGGCGGCTTTGTTTGTGCAATCAGATGTCCATGTTGCGGCGCCCATGTTTTTGTACTGATCACTAATTATTGCTACATCCACTTTCTCTTCGTACACAGTCTGCATGAGAAGTTCCTGCGCTGCCTCGAAATGGTTTAGATTTAGCTGCATGACTCTAATTTTGTGGAGTTTTTGCATGCTTCTTGGTAAAGGGGACATTTCCGGCTACCTATTTGATGATCCGAGTTTTCCCTTCCCTTGTTCTTGCACGCGCTAGAGGTCGGTTTTTTCTTGCACGCTTTCGCGAATTGCCCCTTTTCTCCACATTTGAGACAGCACTGACTTCTAACTTCTGGGTTGCTGCACGCTCTCGCCAGATGTCCGTATTCAAAACACCCAAAGCACTTTTTTGGATTCGGCTTCTCTCTTATCCTGCACACTACCCAGCCTATCTTTACTTTCCGTGCATCTAGCAGTAGCCTTGCCTCCAGCGCGGGAAGGCTTACCAGCGCTGTTTGAGTACCCGCGTACGCCGCCCTGATGCTTCTGATCGACTGTTCGCCGAAATGGTTTAAATCCCTTATTTGGGTGCGGATGGCCTCGGCGATGTCTTCTTTCGTGGTGATCTCGTCAAGGTCCCGAATTTCGACCATTACTTCGTGGGAAAGCGCTCTGATTTGTGCCTGATCACCTAGCACTTTACATATTCCGCTCTTAAACTCTCCCATGCTTTTCATTTGCGTTTCCTTCAGCTCCAGCAGGACTTCGCCTTTGGCCGTCTTCCTAATTCGCGATACATTCTCGCCGAGTTTTTGCAAAGCATCATCTTTTTTCACCGCCCTTAAGATGTCGCTGTAGGACATATCTCCAGTTCGCGCTATAACTATAGCATCGGGACGTGGGGGCGGCTTGTACGGTGTCTTCTTGCTGCTTCGTGGTTTACGTTTCACCGCTGTCTAGCCTTTTCCTTTTTCCTCCTCCATTTCTTTGTTCTTGGTAGGGCGACTATCTTTCGTCTCCTTCCTCAAGATGGTTTCTGACTTCCTTGGCACCTCTTCATGTGTGCGCATTGTGTGTGCATTGTATGCAGGGAGGCGGGCCGAAATAGACAGGAACGGGTATACCCTCGGGGACGATGCCCTACCCCAGTTCCCTGAGGCCTGTCCTTCGCTTTACCAGTCCCGGAAAACACGGACGGACCGGCGCTCGCCAGGAGCAACTCAGGCTACTAATCCTGCGTCCAATGCACACTTCCTGACCAGGGCCCGAAGGGGCTGGTTACTGATACACACCGCGGCTGACACCTCGGCAGAGCAGGCTCACATCACCCTCTTCGTGCCACCAGCGGAGAAGTCGCTGTCGAGATTTCAAGGTACTCCCAGTGCGCCGCGACGCGTACCGGCCAGGTTACAATATCAGCCGCACCTGACATGGTGAACAGACGCTGACCAGGAAGCCGCCCACTGTGGGTCCGTCGCGCCTGGATTTTGTTACTCATCAATCCCATGCATGATGAGGGGGACACATACTTCAAAGAGGCGGTGTCGACTCGCCACTGTCACAGGAACTTCATCGAACTTGCTAGCTTTTGACCAGCGTCCTTCATTCCAGTCGCTCATCGTCGGGGGTTACTTATTCGTTTAGACTTATTTCGCAACTAACCTGCTACTATAGGCCGTCCGCCTATCCGCGGCCTGCCGACCCTCCCGTTAGCTTAGAGCCCAGCTATGGTGACCGTCCCCAAAAGGAATCAAGGCACCCTCCGGGCACATATGTATGTATTTACATATGTACTCATATATATAAATGTACATGTACATATACCTTCAGGGAGCGCAACGACAGAAAAACTTTACGATATAGGAATGTAACCGAGTACGCAATAATGTATGGATGTATGTATGTAACTACAAAACATTTACTCATTACCAAATTCAAATTTCACGCACCTGGTCACTCCAGCGATGTTGGTACCAGCATGTCATTGAGAACCTGTGTGGGATGAGAGTCTTGCCTAAGATACATACAAATATGCATACATACATATGTCTATTACGGAGGCATTGAGCCTCTCCTAGTTTAACAGCTCAATCACTCGCTCGAGTTCGGGGGCATCGAGCGGGTCGCAAAAGGAACTGAATGAAATCATTTAGTAGTACTACAGTGATATGCGAGATGTTAGCTAAGGGTTTGAATCCGGAGTTATAAAAAGAAACCAATTATAAAAAAGTGCAATAATTTAAAGCGAAATCTAAGTAAAGTTAAACACAATTAAAAATTCCTGTTTAAGCCGCCGCTTAAACTTAATTCAGCGGCCGTGCGCGCATCCTGTGGCCGCAGCGGTGTGAAGTCCGAAAAATGATTAACGAGCGCGCACGGCCGCTTCCCATCATCGAGCCAAATGAGAGACCAGTCAGTTCAGCCAAAAACGTCGGACATCGCGCACGCGCCCTAGTAGTGGATGTTTAAATCTAAATATTTAATAAACACGCTCTGTACATACGCAGATAAACATTAATTGTTGTGCATAAATAAACACAAAAATATTTGTAATTATTATCCGGAACAAAAATCTTTCCTTTATCGGAAAAAGTTTGTGTGTGTAAAGAGGTGAGTGCGAAGGGACCAAGCGAGAAATATTCATGGTCCTTCGCAGCCAACCGTGGCCCAGCTCCTAAAGAAAAAAAAAATTTTAGAACTTAAAAATAAATTAATAAAAACTACAAAAAAATCGGTTCTCGTACGTCCGCAAAAACAAACATATAAAAACAATTTTAAGAGTGGAAAAAAGATATGTATATACATACATACATATACGCAACAAAAAAAAAAAAACAAGAAACGTGAAAAATAAAAATTGTTAAATTAACAAAACATAAATTTTTCGAAAAAGAAGTGCGCAAACAAGCGTTCGAAGTGCTACACACAAGTGAACATATTCACAAAAGGGCAAACAATTTCAAAACGTAATTTTGTTGCGCAAAATTTCAAAAATTTATATATATAAAAAAACAAAAAAACTCGTTGGACAAACTACTTGCGACTAGTATAAAGGGAATCGAGCTACAGACATCAGCAGCAGCACCAGCGGGCATCAACAGCATCAGTAGCAATCATCAGCTACAACAACAACACCAGGCACAGGAGCAACCTTACATACATACACATATACATAAATCAAGGAAAGTAGTAAGTAGGCAAATTTTTAATTTCCTTAAAAATTGTAATAATATAACTTTCATATTCTTAAAAGTTATATTAT
>NW_016164833.1:0-544 GCF_001687245.7 Rhagoletis zephyria | reverse complement strand
GCAAAAAGCAAAGTCGCACCATTGAAGACGGTAAGCTTGCCACGCCTGGAGCTGTGTGGTGCAGTCTTACTCGCAAAACTGGTCGCAACTGTTCGAAAACAGCTCAAATTGGAATCGTGCAACACATTCTTATGGTCAGATTCAGAGATTGTGCTAGCTTGGCTTGAAAAGCCGCCATGTACATGGAAGACGTATATATCCAATCGGACCTCCCAAATCCGGGAATATCTTCCAACCGGTATATGGCGCCATGTTGCCAGCCAAGACAATCCAGCCGACCTCGGCACCCGTGGTTGCAAACCGCAGGACTTGGCAAATTCCCCACTCTGGTGGCACGGACCAAAATGGCTCTCTTGCCACATGGATGCATGGCCAAGGTCAAAGGCATGCAGGGCATCTCCACCAGAAAAGCGCAAGGTGGAGGTATATCACGCGCTCGAAGAAGAGGTCGATTTTCTGGATCGCTTTTCTTCTTTCTCTCGAGCACCCCGCGTATGACTGCGTACATGTTCCGCTTCGTGAGCAATGCCCGCAACAAATCAAA
>NW_016164832.1:27178-29880 GCF_001687245.7 Rhagoletis zephyria | reverse complement strand
TGCAATTGGACGTAAAGGAACTTCGGGTTTATGTATTTTTGGCAACTCATACAATCTTGGTGCTGTTGCTGCAGTGCTAGCGAGTTGTTGTTTTTCTCTTATGTTTATGTATATGCTTTTGTAAAGTCGTCTACTATGTTATTGTTTTTCCTTTGTAGGGCGTTTGTTGGGTCGATTCTTATGCTTTTGTATGTATTCTTGTCTCCTAGTAGATCGCTAAGTTTCTCTGAGTATTGTTTTATACATTGCGACTGTTATATTTCCCTTGTCGGCATCAGTTACAACGATGTTGTTTTTGTGCGATTTAAGAAATGTTTTGGTTTTATTAAGGGCTTCCAAAATAAATTTTTCCGCTGAGTTGTTTTTGATGTTGCGTTTGAAAAGGAGAATTCTATTGCTTAATTTGTTTCTTGCCAATTCTTTTTCGTTTTCATTTTCTATAGATTGTATTACTTGTTCCATCTCCGCAATGATGTGTATTGGAGAAAAGTTAGCTTGTTGTTGGTAGTGTAACTTTCTACCAAGGGAGAGTAGCCACTGAACTTCTTGGGGAAATAAAATATTAGTTTTGTTGATGAACCAGTTGTTGTTGATGTTTATTCATAACATTCGCATTTTTTCCTATTTTATTCTATCTGTTTTGGATGTTAGTACTGATTTCTTCTCCTTCGCAATCCTCTGACTTATTAAGTTTTGGTTTTGGATGAATGTTTTAAATTACAACTCACTCAAAGCATGTTTTAATTGTTGTTGTGCGTGGTGTAACAGATTTTTGGTTGTTCGGATGTCTATGTTCGTTTGTGTTATTTCTATGTTTAATATTTTCATGAGGAAAGTGTGTTTAGTTTTGTCCATTCGCTGTCTTATTCTTTCGGATGTTGTGCTTATAATTATGTTTTTTACCGAATTGGTCAAGTGGTTCGGAGTCAGTTCGTACCTTTTGCATTCTAATAAGAATTTTAGTTGTTCCATTTGCTTTGCTAATTTTTGCTTTTGTTTACTATAATGTTTTAACATCATGCATGTATGTTCCCCATGCTTATATTTCATGTGTTTGTAATAGTCCTTCATATTGATCCTTTTTATATTTATGTTGTTTTAACAAATAATAAATAAATGCTTTTTTCGGCAGGCCTTCCGATGTTGATACTTTATTTATGTATATCCGATCAGTTTGTATTTTGTGAAATTTTTTTAGTTTGTGATAGGCTTGTCTGATCTGTTCTTTTAGTGTAAATAAAATGACGTTATTTCACTTAACGCCCAACGTTTCGCTAATCTTTTTAGCATCTAAAGGGACGTGTTAATTTTATTATCTGATACAAAAATATAAATACATACACATGTATATATGATAGTAAGTAAAGGAACAAATACACATACATATACATAAGTACATATAAAAATTGCAAAAGAACATCTGAGATATTGAACACAAAAAATACTCACATAAAATTCGTCATTAAATTAACTAAATCTACTTTAATCCATACCATGTCTAAACTAAAAACTGAATTTGAATTCCATAAGCATAACAAGTAGGCGGCAGAAATGTCATCGGTGTCTTCTTTTTTGTTTATTGTGTTTCCCCTTTTTTGCAAGATCCTTAAACTTTCTAATGTGTATCTGGTTTTTTCTCGTTTTTCTATGTCGATAATTTTTGTGTTTGCTAAATCTGCTGAGTGCCCAGTAGTTCGTATGTGTTGTGAAAGCGCTGTACTAGTTTTTTGTTTTTTTATATCTGTTTCATGTTCGTTAAATCGCGTGCCTAGGGCTCGCTAAGTTGTTCCTATGTACACCTTTCCGCATTCTTCGTTCTCCTTACCATTACATTTAATTTCATAAACTACGTTACTTTGTTGTTGAGCATCTATTGAGCATTTTGTTTTTGTAAAAACTGTGGATAATGTGTAATTAGATTTGTATGCAAGTGTTATGTTTTGTTGTTTTGCAAAGTCGCGGCCGAAGTTTTCGGTCAGCTTTGGAATGTATGTGACACTGTGGTATCTTTTTGTTGTGTTTATTGCATCTGTGCTTGAAATTCTCTTTTGATGATTGTTTGTTTGCATATTTTTTGTTTTATTAAGTTGTGTATTAAATGTTCAGGGTAGTTGTTGCTTTTTAGGATCTTCTTAATTTTTTCAATGTTTCTTCATGGAATTGTTTGTGGCTTATTGTTAATATTTTGTTTATGAGGTTTTTCGCGGTATTTATTTTGTATTTCGTTGGTTGCGAAGAGAAGAAATTTATCAGGCGACCAGAAGATGTAGGCTTGCAATACCAGTCCAGAAGAAGGCGATTTTCGCTTCTATGTATACGCGCGTCTAGAAAAGGGATGCTTGAGTTTTCTTCCATTTCCATGGTGAATTGAAGTTTGTTGTGGTATTTGTTTAGATGTTGGAGGATATATTAGCGTCATTACGTTTGACTATTGCGAAGATGTCATCTACATATTTTGTTATAAATTTAATGTTAATATTGAGTTTTTTGAGCTCTGAAATTGTATTTTCGAGTAAATCGTCCATCACGATTTCAGCAATTATTGGTGAAAGGGGGTTGCCCATTGGCATTCCAAAGGTTTGTGTGTAAAGCTTATTATTGCACATAAAATAATTGTTGTCTTTAAGACAAAAGTCCAGAATATTTTGAAATTTGCTTTTTGGAATGTTCGTCACCTTTTGTAGTTTCTCCCAGTTTTTCAT
>NW_016164832.1:18273-21309 GCF_001687245.7 Rhagoletis zephyria | reverse complement strand
TATTTTATTTTATTTTATTTTATTTTATTTTATTTTATTTTATATTATAAAGATCGGAAAGAAAGCTAGAGAAAAACTCTAGAAGGTTACCTCTTATCCCAAAAGCTGAAAGTTTATTTAAAAGGATGGCGTGATTTACTTTATCGAACGCTTTTGAGAAGTCCGTATAAATGAAATCAAGCTGAGCTTGATCGGAAAAGGTATTGATTATTCTATTAGAAATCAGTGCTAGATTTGTACATGTTGATTTTGATGGTACAAAACCTTGTTGGTATTCTGTAATTTGAGCGCTAATGCGGTTGAACAACTTATCTTTTAGAATGTGGTCGAATATTTTTGCAAACGTGCTCTGCTTTACAATAGGCCTATAGTTACATACATTGCTGTGATTGCCTGTTTTATGAATAGGACTGATCGAGCAAAGCTTCCAAGTATCTAAGAAGATAGATTTTTCCACGCATTTGTTAAATAGTATAGCCACAGGCTTAGCAATAAAAGAGGAACAAAGCTTGAAAAATAACGGTGAGAAACCTTCATTGGATTGTTTTTAAGTATGGAAATTTCATATTTTACGTCGTATTCGGAATGATGAAACTTTCAAATGTTTCGATCGGTGATTCTTCATAAGTATGCTGAAAAGTGGGTATGAATTTCTCATAAACAATTTGAAAAAACTTGGCAAACAAATTGCAGGAGTCAATTGCATTATCTGATTGGGCGTTTTCATAATATAGGGTGATAGGATATCCATTAGTTTTCCTCCTGGTATTAATGTAATGTCAGAAGCTAGATGGATTTGATTTTAAATTTGATTCTACTTTGAACATGTATTGTTTGTATAAAAACTTATGAAAGCAATCGTAATCCTTTCTTAGTTGAATGAATTTCTGATGGTCAACTTCGCATTTTGTTGAAGTATATTTTTTGTAAGCTTTGCGCTTTGCATTTTTTAAGTGACAAAGTTTTGTGTTAAACCATGGTAGCTTGTTATGGTGAGGGACTTTACGATGTATTTTTTAAAATCGGCGAGGGACATTCTTCACAAGATGCATTTAGTTCAGCTGAAGAAAAAACTAAATCAAGTATTCTATTTAAACTATTGGAAACAGAATTTTTTTGATAAAAATCATAAGATAATAAATTGCTTATGAATTGTAAGTCGATGTCGGATTTTAAGTTTGAAGGTACTAAATTATTTCCATCACAAAGCCACGAAATATTACTCAAGTTAAAGTCGCCGAGGTAAATAGTTTCTTTTGATTTATCATATACAGAGTTTAGATTATCTAAATGCATACTATAAATTTCCATATAAGACAGCAAAACATTAGTAAATTTATTTTTAGAAAATGTTACTTTAACACAAATTTGTTCAATCTGATTATCAAAAAGATTTAAAGAAACACTATCACTACGAAGCTCACTTCTAACTGCAATTAGTAATCCTCCTCCTCTTTCTAAGCCAGAGGCAGTTGGACAGCGATCCAGGCGAAAGAATTGGTAATAAGTATCGAAAATTTCAGATGAGAGTATGTTTTCGTGTAACCATGATTCGGTGAGGGCTATGACATCATACTCATGAAGTGATATAACACGCAGGAAATCAGATGTTTTTGTACGCATTCCACTTTCATTTTGGTAATACAATGAGTATTCATTGTTGCAGGCATTAGTTTCAGTGTCGCAAGTTCCACCATATAAAGCGTTACTCTGGTGATACAGTTTTTTGGATGAAATGAGAGGGCCGTACTCTTACACCTGCAGGCCAAATAGCTGGTTGTAAAAGATTTTCGTAATGTGTCGAAGAGATACCTAATTTGAAGTTCACACTCTTGAGTGAATCAACGGGCATATCTCTCTTAACTAAACTAGAGCAAGATAACAACTCAGGTTTAATATGTGCGTGCTTCGAAACGTATGCAATTATATTTTCGCTTTTAACAGTAGGCTTAAACGATGATAAGTGCAGCCACTTAAGTCGAACTGCTACGCCAAGCTCGCTGCTCGTGTTCGATCCAACAACAACAGCTCTTTTCTCATCATTCCTTTTCACATCATTTTTCTTATTAGTTAGAGTAGGATTCGCTGACAGCTGGATGTTATCCGAGTCGATTTTATCAGAGCTGGAAGTGTTAACAGCATCAGCATAGCGGAAAGGTATGGAATTGACCTCATCACTTGAAAGAGCGACAGCGCCATCATCGTCACTTATTGCCTGTATAGACATTAGATTCAAATTAGCGGGAGAAGCAATTTTTGGGCTATTGAGCGTTTGCGTTTATTTTTGCAGAATTCTTAGTAAGAGAAGATTCTCTTTCAATTGATGGCGAAGGCGATTGCACATTAGAAACGAAACTCTTGCACTTGCCAGCGGAGTCGATGCCCTTGGCCTTGGATCTAGTTACAATGTTGTTGTCACAGGTAGATGAGTTTTTGCTATTTGTCATTGAGTTATTATTATCACGAAGATTGAAATTTGCAATTGTCTTCACAAAATCATTTAGATTATTTAAACTTTCATTCAGATTGTTTAGGCTTTTATAAGCAACACCGATTTTATCTTGACTTATTTCAGGCAAGCAATTTATACAATTATTGCATTTGAAGAAAATGTTTTTATTAATGTTGCGTAAGTTCAAGCAACTAGTAGATAGCTTAGTACACTTAAGGTGCACTTTTTGGCAACAAATGCCACATACAACATGATCACCAGTCACACACTTCAGATTGCAAGTTATGCAGATCGGCATGATAATTTATACCTCACAAAAAATATAAGCAAAACTATAGCTTTACAGAGCGCGAGCAAAACACGTCTTAACGCCACGACAGACACCAACATTCTGATTTGATTTGATTTTATTTTCTTTTATTTTACTTTATTTTATTTTATTTTATTTTATTTTATTTTATTTTATTTTATTTTATTTTATTTTATCTTATTTTATTTTATTTTATTTTATTTTATTTTATTTTATTTTATTTTATTTTATTTTATTTTATTTTATTTTATTTTATTTTATTTTATTTTATTTT
>NW_016164832.1:0-15564 GCF_001687245.7 Rhagoletis zephyria | reverse complement strand
GATATCTTTAAAACAGGAGCAGCTAGGATTTCAATTCAAAGGGATTCTTAACCTAAAAATATCAACAAATACAACCCTGCTTTCAGTTTTTGTCGACATTTTTATGCAACCTATCTTTGCTTCCTGCCCACCAAGTACAGAAGCTTTACCAAAAGTTAGTTCACCAAAATTTTCACCTGCTTTCTCTGAACTCGCACTCGCGACCAGTTGTTTAGCGCGCCAAAAGTACTTTCTGTTGTTATTTTCCTTTTATTTGGGGCTTTCTCTTTGGATCGCCAAAAAAGGAAAGGAAAGAGTTATTTTTTATATAAATCTATAAAAGTAGTTATCTTGACTCCGCTACGTTTGTGACACTGTCTTTCACTACTGCAGGCAGTTTTCTTCACTGCGAACACACTTTAGGGTAACAAATCGCCGCTTTTCCAATATAAAATTACTGAAAACGCAGAGTTAAAATTTTATGCGCCCACTTCACTTCACGTATCATACAAGTGGTATGATAGATTCTATTGTGAATTCCTTGGTAAGATAAAATACCGGAAACTAGTTTGAATAAATCAGTTGTTAACCTTGGGATATTTCTATACGAATTTCTGTAGAGCACCTACCGGGTGTGTGGTTTGTACTTGATCTGAATGCTTAAATTAAATAACACACCGATTTGTTTCTGATAAAAATATTATGTCCTGGTTATGTAAAATAAAACTAAAAAGTTCAAAATAAAACAACGTAAAAAAAAATTTTTTTGAAAACAAGCTTTTATTTAACATGTACAATCAAAGGAATAAAACAAACTTTTTTTTTGCAAGAAAATTTTGTCAAAACTGCATTAAACTGAATAAAATAAAATGAGTTAAGGTCTCGTTAAAGTTACTAAAAGCCATTTAGTGAAAGGAGTTACTCAAACTCTAATGAAAACTACTAACAATTTGTACTAACTTACTTGGTTTTTAAAAAGCGTGTCGGCGAATTCAGCGTACATGCATAATTGGTTACGTATGAATATGTACGTATGCAGATATTAAATCCGGTTTGCTATTTTAAAATCGAAGTAAATTAGTACAAATTGTTAGTAATTTTCATTAAAGTTTGAGTAACTCCTTTCGCAAAATGGCTTTTAGTAACTTTAACAAGACCTTAACTTATTTTATTTTATTCATTTTAGTGCAGTATTGACAAAGTTTTCTTGCTAAAAAATCTTTTGTTACAATACTTTATTTTATTCCGTTTATTGTACATGTTAAATAAAAGCTAGTTTTTAAAAAATATTTTTTTACATAATTTAATTTTTATTTTTTTCCTTTTTTATTTTTTGCTTTTGTGTGTCTACATACTTGTAATAGGAATAGCAAGTGTAGTAAATTTTAATCATTATGATATTACAATATAACGCTGTACTAAAGCATTAAGCTCCTGAATTCGGTGTGTATGTTATGCTTAAATATGCTAGTAAACTTCATACGTGACTATTACGTATACATAGATACGTACATATATGTACATACCAGGTATGTTGCGAATGTGGAATTTTAGACATCCGTGGCTGCGGATCTCTAAAAGCTAACATCTGCGGATGCGGATTCGAATGCGAGTCTCAAGTATTTTTGCGAAATAATTTAGGTAAGTAAATTAGGTGATTTTAAATAGCAAAAGAAGGGGGACGTAGGGGATAGTTTTGGCACAAACGTTTTTAGCCAAGGATCCAATGTATATTCCTATAAAAAAAGTATTGTCCGACAAGGCCCCGCAAGTAAACAAAATTAATGTTTTTTTAAATGTTTGCTAAAAAGAAATTTCCCAAAGAGCTTCATTGGAAATGATGGCAACGAATATAACATCAAAAGCAAATCACGAAAAAGTGTATTAAAATTATAGTGCAAACTCTCTTCTTTCACGTCTAGTATTTTCTTTTAAGATTGGTCCACAAAACCATAATATGTGACCTGGTCTACGAAAAAGGAGCTTACGTGCGAAAACTAGTTTTCTGTGAAAAAGCTGTTAAAAGTAAGAAACTCGTTTCGTTTACTCGTTTTTACTCTTCTTTCTCTACATTTTTAGTACACTTCTAAGCAAGTTAGGATTTTCTGCTTTTCACCACGTGAAAAAGCATCTCATCTTCCATCCGAATCAACCAAAAAGTGAAAATTGATTTTTTGACACCTAAGCCCCCTTTCCGTAGACCAGGTCACATATATAAAGAAACAAATGATCAAGTTTAAGTGGGACCTTGTATAACTGCTCATTGATAGCTCGGTTATATAGCTTACGAAATAATAGGTTTAAAGACATTTTTACAAAGTTGATAAATCTGACTCTTGACCAGTTTTGTTACACAAATACTCCTAGGTGCGGCAAAACATATTGGCTAAATTTATCATTTTATTTGTCAGATACACATTCGCAAAAGCTCCGCATTGATTATTGCGAATGCGAATGTTAAAATTAATGCGGAAGCTCCGCAGTTGCGAATGCGAACACATATTAGTACATATACATATAATTTTGTTGAAGACTGCTTTTTGTACATATAGTTGTGTGATCTTGCATATATGGTCCCGTTAGCGGTTAAATATACCATGTACTGCTCAGCACTGCGGTATAATTCAGCTACTTTCGTGTTGTTGTTACGCAATACATACTTGGAATTGCATGGCGTGATTCAAAACTGTTACTGCGTTATTTCGTTGCACCAAATATTCTTGTGTCCATAACAAATGTTAATATTTTTGCAGGATTTAATTTTACCCCCACACTTCTTTTGTCTGTAGTGAATGTTTTTTAAATTTTAAATTTTTTTTTTGCGTGGTTCCAGCTTTATATTTTGGCACCCAATCTTCGTTTGTACATAATTAATGGAAATTAATTAACTAAAATTTTTGTATAGCTTAAATTTTATATTTAAAAGAAAAGTTCTTTACACCGCTTTCACTTCACTTCAATATTATTTATTATGTCGATTATAATTGAGAGAGTAGGCCTCTATGAAAATACGCTGGCAGGATCTCCAGGTACAATTAACAACGAACTGATTACTTAGTTAGTTCATTTATTACTGATATTCGTATTTAATACATAAGTATAACGGCAGATTCATAGACGTTTTTATAGGAAGGCCTGGCCGTATTCACGATGCGTGTCACCATCTTCCACGAGAAATCCCGCCGTCTTCATGTCAGCGAGAATATCCATTAACAAATTCTTTTTTTTTTTTTGGGTCACGAAACTTACCTTTCCTTTTTCTGTATTCCTCTCTGATAAATAAACAATTTTCAGGTAAAAGTGTTACCGTTTTTGAAATATTTACATTTTTTTGAATTAAAAAAAAGCATGCCTTTTCATGTATTTTCTTTACCTGCATCCACAAACCAGTAGTGCAATTCACTAATTAACGATACGATTTGTCGAGGTCTAATATAACGATTTTTGTGGTTTGCAGTAACGATTATTTGGTAACTCTTTTTGAACGACACTAAACAGCTGACATTTTCTTTTTATTTCAATAAAAGAAAGGTGGCATCTCAGCTTAACGAAACGTCAAAAAATGCGAAAAGCACAAAGAAGAATAACGAAAAACAAATAAATTCCTTGCTTGCAAAGTGGTATACACATAGTTTTCTGAATATTTTAATATACTTTTACAAAAAGTAAGTAAAATAAAACGTTTATTTATTTTGTATTATTAGACATAACCATTTTCGCATATTATAGAATGGCTTCGTCAGTACCCAGTGTTCAAAAGAGAAGCAGACAATGACGGGAAACAATCCCATTAATGAAGAGCCACCCACTGAGCTTGAGAGGCGTGTGATTGCCCTTGTCGGTAGTGACTATGTGCAGGGCCATGAAACTGTTGCTGAAAGTGTGCCAGTGGAAGAGGTAAACAGCAAATATATCGTTATGAATAGCACAGCATTTAACAACTCTTCCCATCATTAGGAACTCCAACTTCGTATTGAAGAGGGTGATGAAAGTGTCATCATCGAGATGCCATCTATTTCCCAGGAAGGGAGCATTGAGATGTGCACATCGACTCCTATAACTCCTGCAGGAAAAACGCCTCGTAGAGGTGCAAAAAGAAGGCGTATGGACGGTGGTACCGAGGCCCAAAAAACATTTTTGGATATTGCTCAGACCCAAGCAAATGCCTTAAAAGTAATTTACGTATTTGTAACTTTACATAAGTAAAATTGTATGACCTAATTTTTTCGGTTCTTTTTCAACAGATGCTAGCAGAGTCGAGTGCAGCGAATGTACAAATAGCAGGTAGACAAGCAGATGCTTTGAAGGTAATTTTTTTTACATAAATACTAAAAAAATAGTATTACATTCGTATGCTCTTTCAACAGTTGTTAGCTGAAACAAGTACGGCGAGTTAGCGAAATCGGTGGCCGAAGCTATGAACACAATGGGGGAAGGTTTAAAGGCATGTGCGGATGCCTTTAATAATTTAACAAACGCTATCTACCTCATGTAAATATTGTGTAAATATGTAGTTTTTGAAGTAATTTTTTGTTTTAATATTTATGTTATTTTTAAGCGTTTTAATTGTAAGTTGAAGTTCTTTTTTGTTTTTATATTTATGTTAGAGTTAAGTTTTCATTTGATATAGCATGAAGTTCCTTTTTTTGAATTTATGTTAGAGTTAAGTTTTAAGACATAGCATGAAGTTAACTTTTTACATTTAGAATATTTAACTGTTCAAGATATTTGAAGAAGAATTTTTACAAATTTGAATTGATCTTTATTTTCAAATGAATTCAATGCTTACAAATTTAGTTGATAGAGAGTTATACGGTCTTACTGCATGTAAGATATACCACATATATTTGTTATATACAATAAGTAATGAAATTTCATTTTATGAATTCATGTTTTAATTTTGTGATGCGCCTGTAACTTGAGCGTGCTTTTACGTGGTGTTTTAATCCACGCCATATCATATTATAGAAACCGATCTGTGATTACATACTGAGATCTGTCTCTTGATGGACCCTATATCTAATGAATATTTACATATATAATTCTAGACTTTAAAAAAATGTACTCAAATTAAAGACAAAATAAGACTGAAGTTATTGATACAAGAGTTTTTATTTACATAAAAATGTTTAATAAAATGCCAAAATAATTTTATTGTATTCCTCCTGAATTTTTATTTATCAACGTTTTATTCATGTAAAATAATTTGCAATTAGCCGGTCTTGGACGCGTTTTGCTGTTGAAGACGGCGCGTCTTGATTTACATTACTCCTATGTGTCCTTGGCTCTAGGAACTCAGTCTCGTATGTTTGGTCACCCAATCGCAAGTTATGCAACACTGTGCATGCGTTTACTACTTTTCCACTAAATCCAGGATCATACAAAAGAGTCCTTTGCTGAGATAAGCCAAGTTCCTTTGAGAACGCCAAAAAGTCTTTCGACTGGGTTTCGAGCTTTGCATAATGCCTCATTGTAGCGGAATTTAGGACTCCCTTCTGGTTGGTTAGGTAGAGGAGTCATCAACCACGGCTCCAAGGGATATCCTGAGTCACCTGCAAATATATATTCGAAATTTTCAATTAAATTGATTTTAATAAATAAGTTTCAGTGGATTTAAAAAGTTACCAATCAAAAACATGTTATGGTTTCCATTTTCAAAACTTCGCTGCATAACTCTCCGGACTGCAGAGGAGCTCCAAATAAATGAATCGTGTCGCGCTCCTGGGTATTTAGCATTGACAGCCAAAATCTTTAGATTTGGATCACATATCTATGTTTGGTTAAAATAAAATTAATTCTCAGTAGTTTAACGCGTGAGCAAATTTTACTCTTACCATTTGCACATTGATAGAATGGTACCCATGGTGGTTGACATACGCTTCTTCATGATGTTTTGGGCTCATGATTGACACATGAGTGCAATCGATAGCCCCAATAGTACCTCCTACAAATGGTGCGGATGCTGAGGCGAAAATTTCTTTTGCAGCTTGCCGCTCTATTTGGGTCATTGGAAACCTAACCTTTGCCAAAAACATGGTGCGGTTTATTGCATCCGTTACGCGATGTATACAGCGACTTACGGACGACTGGCTCATGGATATCCTCCATTGCTCTCCGACGGGACGTTGATAACACCCAGTTGCGAAGAATCGCAAGGAAGTTAGAACATTTAAAATTTACAAAAGCATTTAAAATTGAAAAATACTTGCAAATTACATTATTTACCTGTTTCTCTGTCCTTATCGCAGTTATTCTTCGACCCCTTAATTGGCTATCAAGCTGGGAAACAATATCTTCAACCAAGTCTGGGGTTAATCGGTAAAGGTTACGAAACTCAGTTGCAGCCAAGTCGAAAGGGTTGTCCACTTCTCGAAGCAAACGTCTATCCACTGATGAAGAGCTNTGGTTGTCCACTCCTCCAAGCAAACGTCTATCCACCGGTGAAGGGCTTATTATCTCCTCATCTTGGGATAAAACGTATGCCAAATACTCAAATGCCATTTTTAACAAAAAGTTTTTCTTTTATATATTACTTAAGTAAATTCGCGATCTTTGTTATTTTATTTTAACTCAAATGAAATATCAAATTTTCTTTTGTCGATGCCGCTAACAATTTCAAAATATTCGTCGTTTACTTAACGAGTAATCTAGTAGTTAACGACAACAGCTGTTCAAGCGATAGCGAATATCGTTAAAATATGTTTAGCGAATTGTCAAATCGTTAAAATCGTCGTTAGGTTTTCTTAACGATTCGGTAATCGTTAAAATAGAATGGCGAATCCCACTACAGGTTATTCCTAGTAAATTTTTTATGTAAAATACTTCCAGATAGTTGCCTCTCCATACTCAAATGCAATGTAGTTAAAATATATTAAGAAACCATCATAAAATTAGGACTATTTTGGGATTTTTAACTTTTTGATATTTTCTTCCCCAACTTTGACTATCTCTGGTGAAAAAAAATTTACTAAAAATGTTACATCACATAAAAAATTGCCCATTTAATAAAGATTTCAGAAAGGTGACACTCTTACTGTTTCGAATAGAAAAAAAAGTTATAGCCGCTTTTGTGGGCAAAGGACTGAGACACGCCAGAATGTATTTAATAGATTTAAATTTAAGTTGCTCTTGTTACCGACTAATGACATGCTAAATAGTACAAAGGTACATTATTACCTGCTCCTGATATAATATTATGTTACTTACTGGAATTCGGACTAGAGTCTATAACAAGGGCTATATCTATCAATATTTTTTGTGAAGGATGGGTTCACGTGAAATAAAATATACATGAGTTGTTTGAAAAAAATTTATTCATTTATTGATAAAATATGCTCAAATTGGCGACCTTCTACTAATACAAGCTACCTTTTAAGAAAAGACGATTTTAGAGATCTTAAGCTCAATTGGACTATCTCAGCAGCAGCTCCATTTATTTGTTCCCGCAAATGCTCTTCGTTTTGAATTGTTTTTGAATAAATTTTGTTCTTAAGACAGCCCCAGGAGAAAACATCGAATGGATTCAGGGCGGGCGATCGAGCGGGCCACGTGATTGGCCCGTATCGTCCAATCCATCGGCGAGGATAAGTTTCGTCTAAATGAGCTCTTACTTCACGTCCGTAGTGAGCAGGGCACCCGTCATTTTGCAGCCATAGTCTTCGCCGCAGGTTTGAGGGTACATCTTATAAAAGAGTTGGAAGCTGTCCCTGAAGGAACTATAAATAACTGTGAGAGTTGAGCGTTGGCGGCAGTTCCACAGGTCCCAATATCTGACAATTAAAAATACCGCACCATAAATTTATTTTGTACCGGTACTGCGAACGAGGATTGTCTATCTGCCAACTGTGAATGTTATGTAAACTAAAATAACCATCACGTTTACATGTTGATTCATCGCTTCAAATTATTTTATTAAAACAGTTGGGGTCTGATTCATGCATTCGCAACATTTCACTGCAAAAGCTAACCCTCGACAGGTAATCTCTTTCTTGTAGAGCCTGAACACGTTGAATGTGGTAGGGATGGTATTTTAAAGCTTTGTGAACTGTAGTTTTCGGTATTCCAGTCCGTCTTTCCATCATTCTCCCTGAAGTGAAGAAAATTACTTACCTTCAGATATTTCTCTATGGGTGCGGGGGAATACTTCACGACCCGGATGCCGACGATTTGGGAATCGCTCTGCATAGAGTCTCTGAGCAGATCTGGCATTACAGCAAGCTTCACCGTAAAAAAGGTGAATATCCGCATATTCATGCGATGTAAACTGCGTTTTCTCTGTCATAGTATTAATAACACAATGTTCGAAGGGTCCAATTTCACTAAATCCACTTTCATTATTTCCGGTAAGTAACAAAAAATAATGTCAGGAGCCAATTATAATGTACCTTCGTACTATTTAGTATGTCATTGGTCGGTAACAAGACCAACTTAAATTTAAATCTATTAAATACGTTCTAGCGTGTCTCAGCGCTTTACCCACAAAAGCGGCTATAGCTTTTTTTCTATTCGAAATAGTAAGAGTGGCACCTTTATGAAATCTTTATTTAATGAGAAATTTTTTTGTGTAATGTAAAGTTATAGCTCAGTACATTTTTTTCACCAGAGATAGTCAAAGTATAGTCCTAATTTTATAATGGTTCCTTAATATATTTTAACTACGTTGCATTTGAATATGGAGAAGCAACTATCTGAAAGTATTTTACATTAAAAATTTACTAAGTATAGCCTTGTTTATAGATGCAGTTAAAGAAAATACATGAAAAGGCACGATTTTTTTTAATTAAAAAAAATTTAAATATATCAAAAACGGTGACACTTTTATCTAAAAAATTTGTGCTTATCAGGGAGCTCACCACCCCAACTGCCTTCTCCTCAAGTTTGGCAGGTTACTTCTGGGACACCCTGTATATCTGTAGCAACACATCCCTTCGTATACTCCTTCAAAAGACTTTTATCTAAGGATAAAGTCGGATATATAAAAACAATCAACTGCAACTTAATCAACTAGTTTACCAGTTTGAATCCTTATGTGGACTTTCTGACTAACGGTTACACAATAGATGCAACGTTCGTACTGTGCGGTCACTTAAACTTTCGCTTGAAAAATTTCCAAAGTTTAACTCTTTTACAAAGTGCTAAGCAGTTCTAATTTGTGTTATTCACACCGAAAAAAGTTTACTGAAGCCAAATTCCAATAAATTGACTTGATTTAGTCATAAAGTGCGTTGATTGAAAAGTTTTATTTTGTCGGCCTTCGTGCATATTTGCCTGTTTTGGTGCATTATTGTTGCTTTTGCGTGGGAGTGTAAGGAATATCGCATTTGTTTTTCCATTTTTCTTTCTTTCGCGCTTTACACACACCTTTGTTTATCATCGACAGTCGCTTTCTTGGTGACAGCTGATTTTGCAAACTCAGTGGCTTTAAAACTGTTAAGTTCAGCACGGTTTCTAACCATTGAACTTCACTAAATAAGACCACTAGCTATTAAACTGCCAATTACTGTTAGCTTGAAACGTTTTCGTACAATACATTCCTAATCTCGCTATTTTTATTCTTTTTTAATAAAATTCGCTAAAAATGTCCTGTCTGTTCGAAAAATGTAATGTAAAAGCCAGTTCAGACCGTTTTGTGGCGTGCTGGCTTTGCGATGAACTGTCTCATTTAAAGTGTGCTGGTATTAATGGGAGAGTTCTGGATATGATTATTGGAGACAATGGACTTCGCTGGTCATGTCCAAAGTGTAAAAAAACTGTTGTGGATCTCTGTAAACTATTTAGAACCGCTAGAAATGGATTTTCGAAGATAAGCAAAGAGCTAAAACTTCTCAACGAGAAGTTCAAGAAGTTTGAGGATGAATTCAAAGAATTTAAATTATTAGATACTTCCTCCTCTCCTTCTCCTGGAAAAGGTCTTAAAAGACGTAGGAAAGGCGTGGAAAATATTGTGTTGAATCCCATCACTGTGGACCTNGGAATCCTAGCTATCAAATTCATAGTGACAGGCTCGAATCAGTGCAGAAACAGTTCCTGTTATTTGCCCTCAAAAATTTATGTTGGGACTCGTCTAAAAATCTCCCACCCTACAAGGATCGCCTGAAGCTTATAGATTTGCCGACGCTTCAGAGTCGTAGAGAGATGCTTGGTGTTCTTTTTTTAATTAAATTAATGAACGGGATGGTCAGTAGTCCCTTTTTACTGAGTGAGATAAATTTTTGTATTCCTACAAGACCCACGAGACATTTTAAACCTATTGTGTTGAGTATTTGTAAATCAAACTTTGAAATGCATGATGCTTTTCGGTGTTTATGCCAAGATTTTAACAAGCATTATGATTGCTTCGACACATCTGAATCGATTTTTGTAATAAAGAAAACTTTGCTCAACAAGTTAACTAAATACTCTAATATCTGTAATCGTGAACTAAAAAATTTCACAATATCTATGACTGCTTAGTACAAGTGTAACGGCTTCGTATATTTCCGCGACCGCGTAGGACAATACGAGCAGGGATCGGAAACTCGGCCTTTCCGACCTCGCCCAACAGTTCGTCTATAGCGCGGAGCGGAAACTAGGACTTTCCGCCTGCCTCACTTACAAAGTAATGACTATGGGAACATGGATCGGAAGCTCGGCCTTTCCGACCATGATCAACGGCCTGTAAACAGCGCGGAGCGGAAACTAGGTCTTTCCGCCCGCCGCACACAAAAGTAGACTAGAGACAAGGCCTCGCCAGCTACCCAAATTGCTATTGTATATCATTATTATCTTTTCAAGTTAATACTTATAATTATTTCACTCTGTAATGTATCATACATACTTAAATATCTAAATCTTTTTATCTCAATTGTCTGTAAGAAAACATTTTTCTGTAGACTAAATAAATAAATAAATAAATAAAATGATACAAAAAAGAAGGTAGTTCCATTTAATGACATTCGTGGTTGTTGCTAACCATTTGACTTTTAATAAAATTATGACATTTCATCAAATTCATGCTACCTGATCACTAGAAGTAATATTTTTTTTTAAGCAGAAGATTTCAAATATGTTGCATATAATGGGCCTGACAATTAATACATACTTTTAACAAGTACGAAAGTCTAAGTTCGGGCGGAGCCGAACATTAAATACCCTTCGCAAGTATTAAATATATGTTTTTCACCTTTCCGAAAGCTACCGCTACATGGTAAGCAGGGGTGTATCAATTTTGAGTAAATTAGCGTCCTAAAATTTCGAAATATTGCAGTTCCAAGCATTTCTGAAATTTATCGTTAAGCAGTGCGCCCTTCCACTCCGCAGGACCCGGGTTCAAACCCTGGTCAAAGCAACATCGCAAAAAATATAGAAAAAAGGTTTTTTCTTAACAGCGGTCGCCCGTCGGCAGGCAATGGCAAACCTCTGATTGTATTTCTGCAATGAAAAACAGCTTCTCATTAAAATACAATCGCCGTTCGGAGTCGGCGTAAAACTGTAGGTCCCCCCGCTTTGTGTGACAATATCAAAGCGCACGCCACAAGTCGGAGGAGAAGCTCGGCCAAACACTAACATGTGTGTAAGCGCCAATCTATTATTATTATTATTATTATCTGTACCCTGCCACGCTTTGCTGTAGCATATTTCTGTTATATGGACGATAAATTATTAACGAAACAAAGTATACGTTTCATATGTGTTTGGTTATGTAATAAGTACTCGTGTGCACACAATATTTGTTATTTTTCCATTCTCTGCATAGATATCAAGGATATCTGGTNTTTCTTGTTTTTCCATTCTCTGCATAGATATCAAGGATATCTGGTTTGCCGACAAAGGAACACGCAACATCTGAGAATCAATCCGCATCTAAATCTAAACCATGCTTTTCCAAAGTTCGACCTGGAGCATTATTGATTGTGATTCCGAATGCCAATCGAATTGGGAATTCAAATATTTTAAATTGAGTCATCATTATTAAATGGAATCATGGGAATTCTTCACCTTTGAAAGGCCACGTTAAAATCTTTGCTTACATTACGTTCTTCATCAATTTCTTAACTGCGAATCGCATTCCGTTGCAGAGTTTTCGCTGATTAATATTTTGCAAAATGATAATTGGCACACCTATTTTCAATTTCGGTATGAGGGGTCTACCTGGAAGATCAATCGAGTTCAAAAATTTCATTGGATGGTCTTTTTCCACAACGGTGTTTATCGACATATATGCTATTTCCTCACGTTGAATGCTGGATTGTATAACATTAGTGGTATTCACCAAAGTGAGCAAGTGGTCTGGCAGTCTGGTAAAAGAGCTGATCAGCTCAAGCAACGACTGTTGTCAATACCACTATTATTTAGTTGATAGACCTCCTTATTATTCGCAGCAAGTATAGCCCGTTCACTGAGCCAATCGTGATTCCTAAAATTAATTTTCTTAATAAAGAAACATTCTTTCGATCAGTTCTCCTTTTGATGTTTCTAATTTACAAAAATTATCAGGCCATGAAATTCCTCTTAATCTCTCATTGACTGGCAGCTTTGCGTTCCCAATGTCCAGTTATTGTCGCGCGAATACTTCAGCTGCAGTTTATGTATGTTCGTCTTGTCGCAGTGTTGACTATTTCAGGCAAGCATTTATCTCTCGTGTTAATCGAGAAACTACAGACAATGTTTTCGTAAAATCTACTGCGAGCAATATCCCGAATGGTTGAACGTTTCCACGCAAATCCCGCAACAATGGATCAAAAGCCTCAAACGATTTTTGTGTCCCAATTGCACTCATCCCAAACAACGAGTTTAAATTTTTGTAATACTTTTCCCATACCGGATGCTCTGGAAATATTGCACGTGGGAGTTTCGATGATTTATATGTTCAATGGCAGCTAAAGAGCTGAATAATGTCGCAGCAATTCCAGACGAAGCGATAGCTAAGGTAATGTAATTTTTTGATCGAACCGTCGCCAGAATCCATCTGATAAGGAATATTTTCCTAGTTCCTCCTGGCGCATCCAAGAAAATGGTCCCCCAACTCCGTCATTTATCATTTGCATATTCTCCTTCTACTTTGGATTTGTAACCGCCAAAGCCATTTTGGCCGAGCTCGACAAAGAACGCCAGTCATTTCTCTCTGTGCCAACTTGGTCTCTCCATTGCAATGGGGGCTCCCTATTCGTCTGCTACCACCAGCGGCTTGCGAGTTGAATTCTTTTACACCTGGAACTTCGGTTCCTATTAGAACGAAATGTCTAAGCCAGCGGAGCCGCTCTACTTGTATTCGCTGCACCATGTACATTTAGTTGTAAAGCTCATACAACTCATCGTTCCATCGTCTACGGTAATTCCCGTCGCCCATGCGTAGAAGCCTGTATATCTTCGTAAGATCTTTCTCTCGAATACTCCAAGAGCCGCCTCGAACAAATAATTTAAATGGTTGATATATTGACACTGCATCATAGGCAAGCACGTAGCATCAATTTGCTAGGCACCGCGCTGAAATATGTTGCAGGGACTCCTGATTTCTATGACTTTTATGANTTTTTTGTACGTCGAGAACGGACTTTACTCCCGAATTGCCTACTCAGTCCAAAGCAGCACTTGTTGGCAAGATTAATTCTGCGTGGGTCTGCGGTGATAGTGCTGGTTCCCTAGTAAATGAAATTCTCCACTTTCCCGAAATTATAACTGCCAACAGTGACGTGGGTTCCAAGGCGCGAACGCGGTGACTGGAGATACTTCGCCTTGTCCTCGTTTACCACCAGGCGCATTCGCTTTGCTTCCTTATCCAGCTCGGAAAAGGCAGAAGAGACTTCGCTATTTTTGTTACCGTTGATGTCGATGTCATCGGCACACGCCAGAAACTACACGCCCTTGTAAAAAAATGTTCCTACATGGTTCTGCAGCTCTTATTATCTTAACATTTGCATCATGCGATCGTAAATGCTCTTCTGCTTTCGCTTTAATTTGGGAATCCTTGATTGGGAATAGGAGTTCACAATAGTAATGATAATCATAATCATAATAATATTATCTCATGTTATTCAAAATTTCTTTACTCGCAATATACGTAGTAGGCCTTGGCGATCCCAAACGAAATTGCTTACGATTAAAAGTTGACTGATTTATAATGCTAGGGAATGGTGTCAACAATTTTATGTTTTCATTAAGTATTTTTTAAACAGCTTTCATGCGATAGCTTTTGTTTTCGGTACTCTTTTATCATTTTGTTATTTGTTTCAGTAGTTTTTAGCCGACTTCAAAAAAAAGGAGAAGGTTATCAATTCGTCGGATTTTTTTTTATGCATGTTACCGCATAACTTTGGACCACGTCAACCGATTTCCAGGTGATCCCATACTAATTTGGTTTAGATCCGATCATTCGATCATGAAAAAATTAACGGTACTATTACACTTTTATATGAGAATTGGAGTCGGTGTGTTGTTTGCTTAACACTTTCGCTATTTTGATGCCATATGGCGTCACGCTTTTTTGAATACTCACAGATTTAATTGAGCTTATCTGAAATTATATTTTTATATGCAACGCTGTAATGGGAAGTTTTATAATCTATATTTTAATACGGTATTGTTATCTTTATCCTTAGTAGATGAAAAATTTCAATTTTAAAACTTTACTAAAATATCGATTTTCTTCTGCTTAGAAAGGTCTACATTAAAATACTATATTTTACCAAATATTATATATATATAGATTGGCGCGTACACATATGTTAGTGTTTGGCCGAGCTTCTCCTCCGATTTGTGGCGTGCGCCTTGATGTTGTCACACAAAGCGGAGGGACCTACAGTTTTACGCCGACTCCGAACGGCGATTGTATTTTTATGAGAAGCTGTTTTTCATGGCAGAAATACACTCGGAGGTTTGCCATTGCCTGCCGAGGGACGACCGCTGTTAAGAAAAAACTTTTTTTTTATATTTTTGCGATGTTGCTTTCACCAGGGTTTGAACCCAGGCGCTGCGGAGTGGAAGCGCGCACTTCTTACCACTACACCACAGCCGCCGACAACCAAATAACCCAATAAATTAAAAACAAATAAATATGCTTTAGTCTCCAAAATAGTGTCAAATATTGCTAGAACTTGTAATTTAATTTAAAAAAGTACTAATAAACGCGTGGTATATTTTTAAATGGCATCAATAATATTTGAAGGAGCTGAAATCCGCACCAGCAAATAACAATATATTTGTACTGGGAAATTGCAACTGGTAAATTTTTTAAATAAATTATTAAATCTATGCATGTTCCAACTTTTTTTATTAAATTTTAGTGGTGTTATTTATTTTGATTTGAACAAAATAAAATACCATATTAAAAATTCTTTGCATATTTTTTACACCAGTTTGTACAAATGATGCCATATGGCATCATTCCAAAAAACACTTTAGAATCGCATTTTGGAAAAAAACAAATTGAATGTTATTATATTATGTATTAAGGATCATTTAATAAAAAAATTGGATTTTTAAAGCCCGAATCTAAAAAGATGTACCGAAGGGGTTAAAAATTACTTGTTTATGAATTTTTTACATTAAGTAATTTGTGTACCAGCTCTTCGTTGATAATATGATCACTTCGTCTGATAAGATGTTGTA
>NW_016164831.1:26792-29887 GCF_001687245.7 Rhagoletis zephyria | reverse complement strand
CACACCTTGTAAGGAAAAGTGAATTATTACGAAATACTAATACAGTGGCTGCACTATAGCTATTTTCGAATCTCGCGTTTCAGTTCANAGGAAAAGTGAATTATTACGAAATACTAATACAGTGGCAGCACTATAACTATTCTCGAATCTCGCGTTTCAGTTCGCAAAGATTGTCAACTTATTTTTAATAACAAAATAATCTATCTTAGGTTGATAAAACTATGTGTTTGTTTAATAAATAAGTTAAATTATATATTTTAATAGTGTTTAAAAAGTGAGAACAGGTGATTTAGTGAATCTTTGTCGGTGTAACTGCCCATAGAAAACAACGAAATTTAATAAAAGTTTTTTGTTCATAACTTTTAAATGGTTAATAATGTTAGTCCTCCCCCTCCGGATTGTTAATAGGGGGACCGAAACGCGTCGTTTGGTACCCCTCCCGACTTTTCCGGACCTTTTTTAGGGGTTGTTACCCTATACTAGAGAATTACCATTTTCTTTTACGTAATATGCTATTTTTGTTAATTTAACCACGATAAAACATTTATAAAAGTAGTGAAGTAGTAAACGTGCAAGGGTTGCAACTGAACACCGAAGTTGGTGCTGCCAGAGGATTTATCATCACAATTTTTACTTGCGTCCACAGTATTTTTCGACTGCGCTTTAGGATTATAACCCTTACCAAATAGCATTCTCCTTTTGGTGTGCACCATCTGGGGCTACCGGCCCAGTGATGTAGCCTTGGGAAAGGATGAGGTAACTAGAATTTTCTTTCTGCGTGGTAAACCTGGGGCGCCGCCCCAGTGATGTTTATTATGGTTACTGGTTACTCTTTTTTTTAGGTTATTAATTTTTTTTTTTTAATAGAGCCGAAGGCGATCACGCGATTTTTTATTCCAAATTTTCCTTCTTTAAATATTAAATATTATAAAAAATATCGACGCAGGCGTAAATATTTGCTATTTTAATATTGTTTATTAAAAAACATATATTTTTGTTAAAAAATGCCCATAAATGAAATTTGTTTATCCCTAAGTGCGGCCGAAGGCCGCCTACGCAGAAAGGTGTTCTCTGCAAAAGGTGTTCAGCCCCCCTTCTTTGGCAACACAGAAAGGAGAATTCTCCTTAGTGAGGGTTATAATCCCTAAGTGCGGCCGAAGGCCGCCTACGCAGAAAGGTGTTATCTGTAAAATATGTTCATCGCCCTCTTCTTCGGCAACACAGAAAGGAAAATTCTACTAAGTGAAAATTCCGAATTAAAAATCCGGCAACACAGAAAGGAGAATTCTACTAAGTGAAAATTCCGCTTTTATTATTCAAATTTCCAGTCTGGCAGCACCAAGTTTTATGATATTTTGCTATCTTATTCATCGTTTATATGAAAAGTTTAACAATAAATTATATAAGAACGATAGGGTTGCTAGAAAAAAGGGGGGTATTTTGAAATCAGGGGGTTATATTCTAACCGCCCTCCCCCCCTAATCCCCCCTTTTCCTAGAATTTGCAGTCCGTCTACTAAAATTTTCCCAAAAATTTAAACAACAAATTACTTAATTACTAGTATTAGTAATTAGTATTATTAGTGTCGTTATAGTTTTGCTAAAACACACATATGTCGATGTACACTAGTCAACCCGTAATTTTTCTTAAATTTCCATCTTTTTTTTCTTTTCATTCATTTGCAGTTACATTAAGAAGCTAATAGAGGACAGAGCTGTTGGTGAGGAAGGTGTCTAGCTACTGCAGTACTGCAGCTGGGAAAATCCACATTTCGCACGTGCCCCACTAGAAGAACCATGAGAAAATTAGATTATGATATAACGACGACGAAAAGTGGTATCAGTAATAGATTATGAATGCTCCGTTTTGTATGTAAAATTTGAGTATGTAATGAAATCTGTATTCGTATGGAATAGTAGCTTATGTCGAAAGGCTGGCTTTAGTATAAAGCGGCATTCGCAGCATACCCTTGCGAATGACTCATTGGCGCCGAGCCGTTGAAGAAATTTTGGCAAATAAATGTGAAAAAAATAGTTCCGATACTAGCTAGTCAATATTCTTGTTATGTCTCATCGAAAAATTCCTTGTGTTGTAAAGAATAAAGGGAATGGCGGATTATACTAAATCCAGCTTCCCGACATAAGCTATTATTCCATATGAACACAGAAATATAAATGTATCTAAAACTGATTAACTCAAATCAAATTGGATTGCATTTGCATAATATACCTAATATTTGAATTTGTTTTGATTACAATTAAAATTGATTATTTATATTTTGATCGAAAAAAATACAACTTGCAATTATTTAGATTATAGTTTTGAAAGAAATTGATTGCAATCGTAAATTGTAACAAAATTGTTAATAGAAATCTGCCTTAAATTTATATTCCCCATGTAACGGTTATAAAATACGCTAAATCCGCACTATCTGCATTAACAAAAAATATAAATTGGAATATTTAAAATAAAACGATTCATATTTATTTTCTAATAAGAATTGTTTCTTTATTGAAAGTATTTAATAATACATAATAATGTAGTGGGTAATGTTTATTTATTTATTTATTCGTCTATGAAACAGTAGTTTCTTACAGACTAGTTACAAAATTAATATATGCAGGACACTAAAACTATTGATTAAACTGGATACAAGATTCAAAAGAAAGAATACAAAAGATTAATAAATAAATTTCTTGAGTAAGAGAAATCAAGTGAGATAGAATTCGAGATCAAATTAAGCTCATTTAAGGTACGTACCAAGGGGGCATTGCGCGCGTATTCAGTTCTATGGATTTCACAATAGAACGGCAAAATGTTACGCAAGACTCGCTGAGGGATGTTGAAATTTATGCGACCTAAGCGAAAAGGACAATCAACACTACCATTAATAATATTAAAAACAAAAGTCAGGGAAAGTACAGAACGCCTCGTTTCCAATGACTTAAGGTTAAGCAAAAGCTATTAGAACCCCCTAGTGAATTACATACCCACAAATACAATCAGCTGTCGTCCTCTCCAAAAGATTTGAGTTCTGAAAACGAATCAGATAGCACATACTCGGACGAGCCGAAAACGGATATTGAAATATATTC
>NW_016164831.1:10974-20458 GCF_001687245.7 Rhagoletis zephyria | reverse complement strand
TTTTGATTTAGATGCCGATAACTGGAGCGATTAAACCTACAAGACTTTTATAAATAAATAAGCCTGCTGAAATAAAAAATTGGACCTAAATTTGTTATAACCATGTCAGATGGCTTATAGCCATGCCAAACTGTATTATCATTTGTTAACAAAAAAGAAAAAATAATTAGTTACTATGGTTTTTTTTGTAAACTTTATTTAAAATAAGTTAATAAATGAAAAATACACTACTTTGAAGACAGTTTTTGCATTTGGTACTTTTCAAACGGACTTCGAAACGTTAAAAAAGTTTTAAGACATTTATCCATCACTTAATTGCCTTTAATTCGATATATGAAACGAAGGAATTGGTTATTTGTAACTGGAGATATGCCCTAAATAATGGAACTGCCTCTGAAAAAAATGAAAAAAATGGATATAAGATGTGGGCGTGGCAATTTACGGAAAAAAAATATTTCAGTTAAATTAGTATAGTATGAGAAATATATGAGCCAAGTTTCAGCTAGATACCTTGTTCCTACGACTTTATGCCAAAAAAAACGGAATTGGGACCATAGTGCCTCCGCTAGATCCGCCCCTGAATTCGCAATATGTCCACAGCTCAGGTTGATTTGAAGAAATCCGTTTAAATTTTTCGAATAACATCTACTTGAATATAGGATAGCTAGGGTTGCATACAGACGGTAGTTCCGTAAATATTTAAAATATGTTAGTTCATTCAATATTTACAGCTGGGCCAATAAATAATAACAAATATAGCCGAAAAACAAAGTTTCGAGTAAAACGAGTTTTTATAACCCCCGCATAAAATTCCGAAATTCGCGGTACATATATAACAATCCCAAAATTTTCATCTTTACACATTCATGTCTCTGGCATGCGGGGGACTATATGTACTTGCCGATTTGTTTTACAAAAATTATGTAAAAAGCAGACGTCTCGGTTGCTCAGCAAACCGGTTAATCGTTTCTGCAATTATTTCACATTGATTCTCTAAAACAAATTTTCGATGTATTCTTAAAATGCATAAACCTAAAGGTAAATTTTACAGGAAATTAAACTAACAATTTATTAAAACTAGTAGTAACTCCCGAAATACGGGTGAGTACTTAGCTCAAAATTTATTTAAAGAACTTCGTGAAAGACAACAATTAATCTTGTATTGCTAGACACCTGATAACCTAGGATAATTTTTAAGTTCTTAAAAGACATTACTCTACTCTAAGCTTCGTGCAGTGGGCCATGAGAAAACCGTCATCTTTAAGGTATAGTCCAACCTTTCACAATTTCTGGTATTAGTCTTAATCTGAAACGCAATAATCATTAAAAATTGGCGCCGTTTATGGTGAAAAGCATTTAATATCACACTTTCAAACTAAAGCTTTCTTAACCCTAGAAGCCTAATCTATTTGGGAGTAACGTAAAGCCTTAACATACGCCGTAGAGGATTATGAACTTAAAAGATAACCTGTGAGCTAAAATATACTTAGTCCTGTCTTATTTTTTTTTTAGAGAATATTAAAGTTGTGAGTTTGACTATGAATAAGAAACATTGTTTTATTAATAAAAACTATAACCACATTTATTTAAAACAACAACATAAAAATAAAATTTTGTGTTAAAATTAAAAAAAATACGCCTCGCAGACGGCCATACGGTGACCATATTAACCAATGTAAAATAAAGGACTTTTTTTCAAAATTATTTGGGAATACGTACATACAACTTGTATGATAAAAGTACCTTACCCATATCGCAATTTAAATCAAATATTTACCAGTTAATTAACCGATTCCGAAAAATGAAGCCAAATCCTTTTCAAGACTTCGCCATCCTTTGGTGCCAAAATGCATTTACCATAATTCATACTGCACGCCGAAGTCAGCACACAGTGGTTCAAAATTGGAATTTTATGTTCATAATTCACCGCAGTCTTCATTTTTCAACCAATTTTTACTAAAAACCAAAAAAAAAATCATTTTTGTGAACCTTTTTTAATAACATTTCAAATTTTTTTTTGTAATTTTTTCGGTTTGGGGAACCATACAATTGTTTTTAACTAGTCCTTGTTATGTAACATTTATTAACTGGAACAGTACTAAAAAGAATTAATATAATCAAATATAAATTCACAAATCAGGCCCAACTGGTCTCTTGCAAATATTATAAGCTTATAAGTGACACAACTTTCCCTGGACACAACTTTCCCTGTGCTTTATAGATTGTGCGAAGATTAAAAAAAAAACTTAAGTGGGGTGCGAAACAAACTGGCGAAGGTTTTCATTATATTTTATAAGGAACATTTTTATTTTTCATATTCTGTGTTTAAAAATTTACCTCTGAAAAACGCAGAGCTGATTTAAAGGACAGTTTAAGAAATAAAGGACAAAAGGCGTCCTTTATTGTGAAAAAAATTATAAAGGACAGGGGGTTAAAATAAAGGACTGTCCTTTAAAATAAAGGGCGGATGGTCACCGTAATTATACTTTTAGGGTCAACCCTTTCAGTACAAAAATTCAACCACTGGTTCTAAAAAATTTGAAATATGTATACCGGCTAATTTTGGATCGTTCATTTTAGAAATCACATACAAAATGTGTAATGCTTTGAGGTTTGCGGTCATTCAGGGTCCTGTTTAATGGTCAGTGATATCCTAGGTGTTTAAAAAAGAAAGGGATCTCAGCTATTTTTATTTTTTGCTCTCGTGAAATATATTTGAACACTATGAATAATACCTAATAACTTTTCCGAATCTCAATTCCACGGAAATATGGTTAATATTTTTCAATAGATTATATTACTCACTATCGACTTTTCTGCTGCTTTTTACTTTTTTGACAAATACGGTCAACTGCAACTGCAGCTTGCACTTCAGTCTGATACATAACTCAATTCTGTGGCTGCTACAGATCGGCATAACTAAGTCGTATGACTGAGCATTTTATATAGATACTAAAGGCCTGAACTACAAAACATAGCGACATGTAACACATCATGCAAGTGCCAGTTTATATCATGTCGCTTATACATGTTTGAAAGTGATACATGAAGACATTGCCGAATAAATTCAAATCAAATCATGCATCAAATTTATGCATGTCAACAAAAGGAACACATGCAACATATTCAGCATTATTATTTACATTGTATATACGGTAAGAGATTTTCCGAATTTTGCAAGCTCCTACTATAGTAAAATTTATTAAACAATTATCTAATTAAAAATCTATATACCAACGGTGGGCAAACGTGGCTCTTTGAGCCAAATGCGGCTCTTTGCTTAGCAAAGTGCGGCTCTTTTTACCTTCTCCTTGCTTAGAACATTTTTGCTCTTTTTACTTTTTAAAATACATATTTCATACATATTACTCATATACATACATATTTTACATACACACATATTATACATATAAATACATATTTTAGCCCACAGCAATTTGCCAACAAGAAAACAGTTGATCAAGAAGAGCTGGTTGGAATTTACGCAAATCCCTAAATTGAATTTGATGGTTTGGAAGTTGAAATAGTAAAATGCGACTAATTAAACTTGTAAGAAATAAGTAATTATTCGTTTAGTCAGGGTACTGTGTCAGGATAAGAATTCAGGATTTGTTTTCGTACGTTTTCAATTTTATACTTTTTACAGGTCTATTCTGCGCTGGTAACATAAATTTTATAACCGGTAATTAAAGTCTCTGTCAATTTTTTAACCTTTTTCGCATTCTGTGCTCTCTTGTAACCGGCAAATTTGGTTACCATCTCATAAGCAAAATATTGGCCCGTGAAATATGCAATACAGAAATTTCCACAAATTTTCATAGCTGAGTTGCTGAACATGTTCACTGCATTACCAACGTACCTAGAATCGCGGTGATAAGAAGTGGTAACATTTTTTGGTAATAAAATTTTCCGGTCACAAAATCTTCGGTAACGTGCAGAATAGACCTGTTAATGTAAACAAAATTTCTATTAGCTGTTCGTCTAACTTGCAAGTTTCTGAAAATTTTCTGTTCGCGTACTATTTTGGATATTTTTCTCTTGTGAGAGAACAAATGATATTTCGCCGGAATTTCCCTGTTGGACATTTTTTACTGGAGATTTTAAGAGAACGTACCTATTGACTATCCAACATTTAACAGAATTGTCCCGAACGGCTTTAACTGACCTAAAACCAGATTTTGAAAATCTCGCCAAAGGGATCTTTTGAATTTTGTTTTATATCTATCTTACGTACAATAGAATAATAATAAAATTAATGTTTTTCTTTTCTAATATTAATTTTATTTAAAAATAAAATTTTTGTTTTTCTTGTTCTTTTTTTGTGGCTCTTTGTAGCATTTATAACTTAGATGTGGCTCTTTTCGACCTCGGCCTTGCCCACCCCTGCTATATACATTTTCATACAAGGCAGGATTAAACAGTATTAAAAATATGCTGCAGAAACACAACAGCAAACAACAGCTGAGCTAAGAAGCAATGACATGCTATAACAGTATGTTTGAGATGGAATGACATGGCATAGCAATGCATGAAATTTTTGAAAATGACATTTTAATAGATACGCTGGGAAGAAGTTAAGAAAATGTTTCAATTTGTATTTTGTTACCTACTTCACCGATTTGAAATCTGAAAACTATACCTTTCATGAGCATGAAATGGTATTATAACTTTGGCCCGATATTTGTAAGTACCAGAATAAGAAGAGATAGACTCATGAAAATGTGTACTTATGTATGTGACCAGAACATCGGGCTTAGCCGACTTAGGCTTATGGCAACCGAGCTTCAGTTGGGTGGCTACTAGCTTAAATGGTTTTACAGATGGCAACTGCAAGCTGGCAACTGAGTTGCTATATTGGCAACTGCATTTTTGTGGTCGCCGCGGTAACAATCGAAGATTGTATACATATAAGGTAAACTTCAAAGTCTAGGGGGGACTCGAAACAATACTGCAGGACACAACAATGAGCCTTAGGAATAATAAATAAACAATTGCTTTTTCTTAAAATTTCAGACCTTTTACTCGATTTTTTCAAACAAATTTAAATAAAAGGTCTGAAATTTTAGGAAAAAGCAATCGGTTATTTTTGAATTATTTTATATACTTATTTTCTGTCTCAAAATGGCTTCTCGGTCAAGCGGTGGAGTAAATTGAAAAACGAAAAATAAAAATGTTTTAATAGAAATTTGTTTAAGAAACCAATTTAATTAATAAAAAGAGGGATTGAACATTAATCCTGACGATAATGTTTCATTAGACGCCAGGCCAATAACCTAAATCATCAAACAAACAAACATTCGTTTGCGGATGCGGAAAACATCGTCCCAATTGTACGTTTGCCTCCGATTTCTTTTATTATTAATTGAATTAATTTAATTTAGTTTATTTCTACTTTCCGAAAATTTCCAATGGTGCTGATTGCTGCAAGGATTATTTAGCGATTTGGAGCATAATCAACACAATATATGCACATCATCATTTCACAGATCTGAGGGTCAGCTTAGAAATACATCACCAAAATTATGTAAAATTTAAGTAGGAATTATTTTTATTTATAACGTAAAAGCGCTATCTGACCCAATCTGATAAGTATATTTCCCCTAAAGTTACCCCATTTTATTTACTCACACTTTGTGTTTCGTGAAAATATATACTTTATTTGAAAGTTTCAGATATGAACATAAATCTTAAAATTTTTTCTNTACTGCAGGACACAACAATGAGCCTTAGGAATAATAAATAAACAATTGCTTTTTCTTAAAATTTCAGACCTTTTACTCGATTTTTTCAAACAAATTTAAATAAAAGGTCTGAAATTTTAGGAAAAAGCAATCGGTTATTTTTGAATTATTTTATATACTTATTTTCTGTCTCAAAATGGCTTCTCGGTCAAGCGGTGGAGTAAATTGAAAAACGAAAAATAAAAATGTTTTAATAGAAATTTGTTTAAGAAACCAATTTAATTAATAAAAAGAGGGATTGAACATTAATCCTGACGATAATGTTTCATTAGACGCCAGGCCAATAACCTAAATCATCAAACAAACAAACATTCGTTTGCGGATGCGGAAAACATCGTCCCAATTGTACGTTTGCCTCCGATTTCTTTTATTATTAATTGAATTAATTTAATTTAGTTTATTTCTACTTTCCGAAAATTTCCAATGGTGCTGATTGCTGCAAGGATTATTTAGCGATTTGGAGCATAATCAACACAATATATGCACATCATCATTTCACAGATCTGAGGGTCAGCTTAGAAATACATCACCAAAATTATGTAAAATTTAAGTAGGAATTATTTTTATTTATAACGTAAAAGCGCTATCTGACCCAATCTGATAAGTATATTTCCCCTAAAGTTACCCCATTTTATTTACTCACACTTTGTGTTTCGTGAAAATATATACTTTATTTGAAAGTTTCAGATATGAACATAAATCTTAAAATTTTTTCTTTAATTTTTGTCTCCTTTGATATTTAATTAGATACGTTAAGATTAAAATACCCTCTTTTGTTAAAATTCGGCGCTGCACAAAATCCTGGCTTTTATATTTTCCATCAAAATACCACTTCGCAACCCTGGATTTTCCCGAAGCGTTTCATTCGGATCGTAGTTTTGCAACTTCGGGCCATTCGGTGTTGTATGTCATATTGTTCACACTGTCATTGCCATATTGAATACCCTGTTAACTATCTGTCAACCCTAAGATATCTCACTTGTATTCTTCCACAATTATCGAAACAAGCACCTAAATACTCGAATAAACACGTTTTTGGCGATTAAATCCGCCAGTAACACGCTACTATGTTTTACAAAACATTGAATTGATATGTTACTGCAGTATTACAAAATCTTTTCTTTCTTTACGAAAAAAATTTAAATAACAGTATATTGCTTTATTATTTTATAATTATTTATTATTATATTATTATTATTATTATTATTTATTATTATATTATTTATTTATTATTTTTGTTATTTGATACTTTGATACCTTTTTGCTCACAGTCTGATTTGGTAACTCTTAAGCTAGGATCACACGATTGCTGCAATATACCAATTATTGCCTCATTTTATGCCCCAATCGTGTGATTTCAGAATAAATTGTCTCATGCGGCAATAGAGGGCGATATTGTGCTTACTGTGCCCAATCAAATACAATCATGTGGCAATGAAAATTTAAAAATTTCGGCAATATTTATTCTGTTCTTGTGCGGCGATTGAAGTGAACAATACACAACAATATTTAGACTGTTTATTAATAATATGGTTCATTATGCTCTAAAAAATATCGGTGTGAAATGTGAATGTTTTTGGTCAAAATCCTAGGCTCGCCTAAGTCCATCAAAGTTCAAGTACTAAAAAAAAATTTTCTTAGCTAACTTCGATTCTCTACAAAAAAGGTCCATATACCTAATTATGTAGAACTAATACTTAAGAAGATTATTGCAATTTTAGTAAAAAAATTTATTACTTAATTTATTTATTAATTTTTATTTTTTGGCCATATTGAACTTTGATGGACTTCGGCGAGCCTAAGATATTGACCAACAATTATCATATTTCACACAGATTGTTTTTAGAGCATAGTGAATCATATTACCAATCAAAATTCTAAAAAAGCGGATTTTCAGTCCACGCTATTACACAACTTCTAATTTAATTTGTATTCAAATTATAATTTTTCTTTAAGCTTTAACATGGAGTCCGATGACGGAATCTTTGCTGCGGTTTATACCACCATAAGCAAAACTCATCCGAGCAAAATACGAAAGATATTTTATGTAATCAATTGGCGAAATGCCATGGCAGTATATAAATTTATTTAAAAAAACTTAAAAGTTCAAAACAGCCCACGACAAAACGGAAGAAACTCAACATTTTGACCCGTTATCACTATTTCTCTTCTAGTTGTTTAATGTTCATTATTTTTCTATAAAAGTATAGCTCATTGTCTAACAAAAACTACATAATTCCAAATTGCAAGCTTTATACAAAAAATTTACCTCTGACGGCGACACCTTTGTTCGCTGCACCATCGCATCGACGTCTCCGATATATCGACCCTGGAATATCGATTCAAAAAATCGATTATCGTGCCATTAAATATCGATATTCAGAATAATCGATACGATATCGAGCATTCCTAATTCGTGTGCAGACTGAAAAATGGCGAAAAATATTGTCCGAATGATAAGTTTGCTTCGATTTTTCTTTTATTTCTAATTAAATAAATGAAATTAGTTATTTTGCAGCAATTACCAATAGGGCAGACGGCAACTATTAATAGACTAGCTGATTTGGGTAGACGGTAGTGCACAACAGCAACATTTACCCCAAAATTTAGTCAAGCTGCTATTCCACTAAAAAGTATGCTTACGTATACATCTTTTAAACTGCAGATATGTAGTTGCGTTCCAGATGCTTCACGACTTCTAGGTTTTACAGGATTTAGAGGAAAAGATGTTTTCGCCTTTAATAAACCTTATGGAAGCTGGCCACCTGGAACAGCTTCCTGTAAAAACCTGCAAATCATGAAACATTTGTAACGCAACTTATATTTTTAGTATATGGGTAAGCCAAACTGTCATATCAATATGAGTTAACTGACATTGTAGTACATACATTGCTACATTCTAAAGGTACTGGCCCAATGCAAGCTGGCTTTGCTTGCTTTGCTTACTTTAGTTTGCTTTGCTTTACTTTGAAAGCTTCTATGGCCAAATAGTAGCTTTGAACGCTGTCATAGTAATAAGCTGATTTGTGGATGCAAACAAATATATGCAATTCGTTAAAAATTCAGAAATACATTCATTGGCGAAAGAAATTATTTCAAGTAATTTAACTAATATTAAACAATTACATGTAAATAATAGCATTAATATTTATAGATTCTGTGCTTTTTGTGTACTCCGGCAGTTTCCCATTTCATTTGAAAGATTTTGCAGTGCCACCTTCATAGATTCAGATAAACATGTTTTAGGAGAACATGAAAGACAAACATACTTAATTTTATTTTATTTTTCTCAATTTGGTTTAAAAATATTTATTGTGGTCTAATAAAAACAGTGTATATCAAAGCTCCACACTTTTTAGAAAATTCACAAAAGTTTGACATAAATCAAATTAAGAAATATAAAATTAATAATCAACGAATATTTGGAACATATTTCAATCGTGCTATTTCTCTGACCATGGGTGTATGCACACTAGGCCGGGTCGATTTGTGGGGAGGCAAAAAAATCGCCCATTGCTATGTGAAAATCATATTCTAGGGATCAAAATAAGAAACTTTGCCGAAGGAACCATACCTCTAAAACGACTTCTGATGTCCCCCAATTTGGGTCGAACTTTTGGGTAGGGGCAAATTTTGAAAAATCCCACTTTGACCCATTTAGAGTGCTCCAATCGAGTCCAAATGTATGACCGACCCCCACTAACTTTGGAGGCCCGACCCACCGATGCCAGTGGCACACCCCC
>NW_016164831.1:0-7305 GCF_001687245.7 Rhagoletis zephyria | reverse complement strand
CGTCCAAAGTTAGTGGGGGTCGGTCATACATTTGGACTCGATTGGAGCACTCTAAATGGGTCAAAGTGGGATTTTTCAAAATTTGCCCCTACCCAAAAGTTCGACCCAAATTGGGGGACATCAGAATTCGTTTTAGAGGTATGGTTCCTTCGGCAAAGTTTCTTATTTTGATCCCTAGAATACGATTTTCACAGAGCAATGAGCGATTTTTAAATCGACCCGTCCTAATACACACATATTCATTTTTGCATTCATAATTCGGGTTAACATTCTCATAACAATGATCGCCATATTTTCAGAATAGAATGTAAAAAGTAAAACATCAAATTTATGTAGCACTACACATTTTATTCAAAAAGTGTTTACAATTACAATATTTTATTATTTTAAATTTTTTAAAGTATTTTTAAACACATTTTTCTGAACAGGATGATTATCACATATTTCTTTATATTAAGTCTTTAAGTTATAGGTATTATATATTTCACAGGAACATCTTTGAAAGTTTCAGGTATTACAAATTCAGGTAAGTATTGAATGTAGGTTATGTTATTTAATACATACTTATTTTAAATAAATTTTTTTCTTTAAAGTAAATATAACAAACTAAATAAGTCTTTCTGGTAGATATTTAAATATTGTATACCCTTGTGGTCAGCTGATTAAGTCAAGTGACATTTTGACTAGTTTTGGCTATTTGTCTTTTGTTTATTTAATGTTTATATTTTTTTTTTATAAAAGTTTAGCACTTAACCTAACCAGCGCCATGTAAATCCACATTTCAAGTTTCGCACAAAGATTAGGAAAATTCAACAAACTTTTAACATTTGCACCCAAAAATTTTAAACTTTTTATTTAGAATTTTTAGAAAAATGTTGGGTATGCAGTTTTGTAGCTCATTAAATTTCAGTAGGTTAAAGTACACATTTTAAGACGCTAGAAAATCGCGTTGATTTTGAATATTTTTTTTGGCTGACGGTATTGAGCATTTTCTTCCATATAAAGTATGCTCGACAATTTCGTTTGTATGGGAGAAAATGCCTAGCACCATCAGCAAAAAAAGATATTAAAAATCAACGCAATTTTCTAGCGTCTTGAAATTTGTACTTTAACCTACTGAAATGTAATGAGCTACAAAACAGCATACCCAAAATTTTTCTAAAAATTCTAAATAAAAAGATTAAAATTTTTGGGTGCAAATGTTAAAGTTTGTTGAATTTTCATAATCTTTGTACGAAACTTGAAATATGGATTTACATGGCGCTGGTTAGGTTAAGTGCTAAACTTTTATAAAAAAATATAAACATTAAATAAACAAAAGAAAAATAGCCAAAACTAGTCAAAATGACACTAGACTTAGTCAGCTGACCACAAGTGTATATATATGTATATACAGTGATTCACAGAAGTATTTTGCATTGCTTTTTTTGCGGTATTCCAAGTTTTTCGTGATACATTTTTTCGTTATTTTTTTATAAAAAATATAGCTCATTCTCCAACAAAAACTATAATTTTCTTTGTTGACGTTGATGAGCATTTCTTCAATATAACGAATAAGTTTGAAATTTTGATGTACATGGTTTTTGCTGTAGAATGAGCTATATTTTTTATAAAAAATTAACGAAAAAATTTATCACGAAAAACTTTTGGATTATCGTAAAAAAAGCAATGCAAAATACTTCTGTGAATCACTGTATATATATATGTGTATATATGTAAATATATATATATCTATATATATAAAACAAAGTCGTGTTAGTTACACCATTTATAACTCAAGAACGGCTGGACCGATTTATATGATATTTGTTTTTTGAATTTGGCTACCTTTCGAATAGCAGAATAACTATTAAAACAACCGTTAGGTGGCGCTGTAGTCGAGTTATTAGTAAAACCCGTATTTATGGTCCGATTCGCCTCATATTCGAGACATGTATTGACAATAGGAAAAACAATACCATTGCAAAAAAAAGAGCCGCCAGGTGGCGTTGGAGTCGAGTTATTTAAAAATCGTTTTTATGTATTGATAACAGTAAAAAGAATTCTTTCGAAAAAAATTTGCTGTCTGGTGGCGCTGAAATTGAGTTACATATGTATATGTAACTAAAAATCGTATTTATGCTCGAATTTATTTCATTATCGAAATAAATGAAGTCACATATCGATGGTCCTCTGCAATGACACAATTCACAATTCAAAAAAAAAATATTCCTTATTACTGTTAAGAGGCTCATGTTTCTAATCCTTGGCTAACCCATGTCTAATGCTAACTAAAGTAAGAAGTAAAGATTATACATGAATAAGACAACGATTAAAGACATGAGCCACTTAACAATAGTACGAGTTTTTATTTTTTGAATTTTGAATTGTGTCGTTATTATAGAGGACAATCGATATTCGAAATTCAGTCGGAAGCCGCCGTATACGAACAGCTGTTCCTTATTTATTCTATCTTAATATATATAAAAATCCCGTGTCACTGTGTTCGTTTACGCTAATCTCCGAAACCGCTTAACCGATTTCAATGAAGTTTTGTGGGTGTGTATTGTTTGTTCCAACTTAAAAGATATGATAGTTTTGAACCCGAGAAAAAATATATTGTTTTTTTTTCATTGAAATTTTTTATATGCCTCTCACGCCGTGCTTATCTCTATATATATAAAAATGGTGTACAAAATTTGTAGTAATTCATTAATTGTAAACGGTTGGACCGATTTGGCTAAATTTTTTTTTAGATGTTCGTAATTGCCAGAAAGTGTTTACGAAAGAAAATTTTGCGTAACCCTCCGGGAAAGTCTGAAAATGGGAAAAATCGAAAATTGATTTTTTTTATAGAATTTTGTGTGCGATTCCTTCGGAATGGCTTTCGAAAGGAAACAGGAAAATTCTAAGTGGAAAACTCGGCAAAATTCGGAAGAACACGAAAAATTTAAATTTTTTTCTACGAAATTTTGCATTTTATCGCATGATTTGATGATCTTGGACGAAGTAATGTTGGAAAATTCGTTGCTAAGCTTGGAAAATTTCGGATAATTGTGAAATTCATTGTGAGCATGAATCAATTGGGAACATTTTTCTCCTGTTTCATAACCGATTCGAATGGTTGCTGCTTTTTTTGAAGGGTGTTAAGAAGGAGGTGTGCACAAAGTTTTATTTTTTCCGATAGGTGGCGCAAGGGTCGAGCTACGCTAAAAAAATGCATTTGGTTCGTAGGTAGCATTTTGCCTAGATTAGCATATTAGATAAACTTTTTTTCGTTGAGGGGGCAAGGGACTGATCTATTCCAAAAAGTCTTATTTATGGTCCGATTTGCTTGAAATTTGGCACGTAGGTAGCTTATTGCCTGGATTAACATATAGGATACTTTTATCTGATAGGTGGACCAGGGACCAATCTATTCCAAAAAATCTTAGTTAGTTATCTGATTTGCTCGAAATTTGGTACGTAGGTAGCCTTTTGCCTAGATTAGCATACAGGTTCCATTTTTTCCGTTAAGTGGGCCAGGGTCCGATCTATTCGAAAAAGTCTTATTTATGGTCCGATTTGCTTGAAATTTGGCACGTAGGTAGCTTATTGCCTGGATTAACATATAGGATACTTTTATCTGATAGGTGGACCAGGGACCAATCTATTCCAAAAAATCTTAGTTAGTTATCTGATTTGCTCGAAATTTGGTACGTAGGTAGCCTTTTGCCTAGATTAGCATACAGGTTCCATTTTTTCCGTTAAGTGGGCCAGGGTCCGATCTATTCGAAAAAGTCTTATTTATAGTCCGATTTGCTTGAAATTTGGCATGTAGGTAGCTTATTGCCAGGATTAACATATAGCATATTTTTTCTGATAGGTGGACCATATACCGATCTATTGGAAAAAATCGTATTTATGGCGCGACTTCCTTGAAATTTGGCATGTAGGTAGCTTATTGCCAGGATTAACATACATATACGATAATTTTTCCTAATAGGTGGACCAGGGACCGATCTCTTCCAAAAAATCCTATTTATGGTCCGATTTGGTCGAAATTCGATAACCATATTATAGATATGCGTAGAATAAAATTGAGTCATTGTGTTACAGTTCGAAAGGTGTTTGAAAGCGCGCAAACATGCGGGTATTAGCTAATTAACAATACTTATTACACAGGCCAAAAAAATTGATACAAATTTTATGCAGCAAATGTTGACAATGTTTTTGAGATTTGTTTTTTGTGCTGATTACGAATCCGTAAGCATAAAGTTTCCATCATCCAGATTAAAAAAAAAAACGAGGTCAAAGTGCCAAAAAATCGCGTTTTTTGCAATATATGAGAAGCTGTAGCAAAGAAAAAAAGGGTGGTAGAACCTTCCACTTCGGCTTGGATTAAAACTAAAAATCTCGACTACTATCCCTGCAAATTCCTGAACTTTTGCTTGATGGTCACTTATAGTCATTTGGTGATCAGGAAAAACTGATTTTGGGAAGTTTGGGTACCTACCGCAATTAAGCAAAAGGTGATAGAACATTCCACTTAGGCTTAAATTAAGGCTTGGACTTCTGACTTCAATCGCTGAAAATACCATTCCTGCACCTTGACCCTAAGGTCACCAATAGTCATTTATTGAACAGCTAACACTGATTTTTACACACTTTTTTTAATTGCATAATTTTCCAGTATTTTTTTTTATTGTTGGACGATAAAAAGTAATTGAGTATAGGTGACCATCAGGGCAAGGTGCAGGAATAGCATTTTCAGGGGTAGTAGTCTGTAGTTCTAGCTTTAATTTGAGCCTAAGTGGAAGGTTCTATCACCTTTTGTTTCCTTGCTAGAGTTTCTCAAATATTGCAAAAAACGCGATTTTTTTACACTTTCACCACGTTTTTCTCAATATATGGAGCTGATGGAAACTTAATACTTACGGATTCGTAATCAGCATAAAACATTCTATCAAAAACAGATTTAACATTTGCCGCATCAAAATCGGTGTTGCCCTGTGTTACCTACACTAATTATATAAATGTCCGCGAAATTGGTATAGAGATTTTGGGGCTACTGGAAAGGGACGCGTTACCTATCTGTAAATATATACACCCAGAATACAGTGTTTTTTTCTTTTTCATAATATTTTTTTTTGGTGATTTTTTATAGAAATATAGTTTATTTTGCATCAAATAGTACCTAATTTTGAGTATGCAGTTTTATAGTTCACTCAATTTCAGTATCTTAAAGTTCAAGTTTTAAATGGCTATAAGTTACCGTTGATTTTTGAGAACTTTTTCGCTGATGATGTTGCGCATTTTCTCCGTATAACGAATGCGTGATAGTTTTTTTTTTGAATTGGAAAAAATGCTGAAGAGTGTCAGTATGTAAAAGACCTATTCTGGTGGGTGAAGTTCTCCTAAACGACCGAAACGATTTTAATGAAGTTTTTGTATTTGTTTGAATAGGTCCCTGTACAGTTTAAGTCCACAACTTAAAACGCCAGGTGCCGCTGGAGTCGAGTTATTACTCAAAATCGTATTTGTGATCCTATTTGACTTATATTTGAGATATATATGTATTCGTAACGATAGGGGCAATAATATTGCAAAAAAAGATGCGCAAGGTGGCGCTGGAGCCGAGTTATTGCCAATATCGTCAATTCGGAGGCACCAGGGATCAAAGTCAAACTACCCCCATTAAATCAACCATCAGAACCATTGCGGTGCTTGCTTTACGGTGACTAAACAGAATGTGGACCAATGATACTCACCAGTTTGGCAATTGCCACCAACTATACTATACAGATTCAAGAACGATTCACCATCGAGCCGCAAGGACTTATTCCCGGTATAACGCTTTCGTCAGGATATTTAAGACGGCAATAGAGGATATGCCTTCTGTCGACAACAAAACCGAACGTGAAGGTGAATTGCTGGCGAAAACGTTGGACCAAATGTTTCAATAAAAAAATTAATTTTGGGCGGGCCGAAGTTCGCCGGGTCTGCAAGTATATATAAAAATTATATGTTATATGTATATATATATACAAATTTACAAAGTTATATATAGTTATTTAGTTTACTGCTGAATTTTAAATTTAGAATGGGCGTACTGAAGAAGGTCCCTTTCGAAATCCAACCGCTGATCTTCAGGCAACTTTTCAACTAAGTCTCCGATAGCTCCCAAGTAATTGTCGTGGGTGTAATTTGTTTGCGTTTTTATAAAGCTGCTTACATCCTCAACAAGCCCGTTTAAGCAGTCTTCTTTCTGCTTCTTATGTCGTTTAGGAGGAGGTGGTGCAGGTTTCTCAGTTTGGTTTATGGCGATACCGCCACTATCGTTAAGGTATTGGCCCAATGCACGCTTGCTTTGCTTGCTTGGCTTTGAGAACTGTCAAACAATTTTTAAAATCTACTAAAATGTATGAAAGTTGGCCTAGTGGCAGCTTTACTTCACTTGCTTGAAGCGCTTTAAAGTATCGATTAGCCGAAATCTCTATTTGACAGCGCGCTGTAGGCTTTTGACAACTCTTGACATTTCAATTTTTCGCGTCGATTTTGCTTGTGTGCAGTTTTTATCGCGTTCTTCATCAATTTTAGGTAAAATAATTTATATTAAACAATTATTTGTTGCTAACAACATTATTTTTTCAGATACCTTGCTTTTTATCGTTCCGGCCACCAGATTCGTTGGTTTTCATAAAGTTTCATTTGCCTGTGCCACTTCCACCCGTGTTTATAAGGCGTAATATTCAACTGGAGGTAAAAGAGTTTATATTAAACAATTATTTGTTGCTAACAACATTATTTTTTTCAGATACCTTGCTTTTTATCGTTCCGGCCACCAGATTCGTTGGTTTTCATAAAGTTTCATTTGCCTGTGCCACTTCCACCCGTGTTTATAAGGCGTAATATTCAACTGGAGGTAAAAGAGTTTATATTAAACAATTATTTGTTATTAATAATATTATTTGTTGCTAACAACAATATTTTTTACAGATACCTTACTTTTTTATCGTTCCGGCTGCTGTATTATCCGATTCTTGTGTGTTGGTTGGTATATCGGAAGCTTTAGTGCAAGATGTTCGAAGAAAAACTTATAGCAGAGATTGAAAAACACAACTGCTTGTGGGACAAACGACAGCTTAGTTACCGCGATCGGGTGAAGAAAGATTTGGCTTGGCGAAATGTAGCTGCTGCTGTGGGACATCCTGGTTAGTATAGAGTTTTTCAAACATATAGCAGTTTTGTAATAGGACGAACCAAATTATAACAAATTTGTGACGAATAATTGTGACGAATACTATATTTTTACTTTACAGAGGAAAACTGCCGAAAGCGATGGAA